>NC_064808.1:39070733-39109787 GCF_023721935.1 Panthera uncia | reverse complement strand
TTTTTAAATATAAAAAATACAAATTTTTTAAAATTAAAAAATATAAATTTTTTAAATATAAAAAATATAAATTTTTTAAAATTAAAAAATATAAAATTTTTTAATATAAAAATATAAATTTTTTAAAATTAAAAAATATATTTTTATAATTTTGTTTATATTTCTTTATTTTGTCCATTTAAACTTATTTTTATATTATGTGTAAGGTAGTTACCTAACTTTAAAATGTAAACCCATTGAACTCAAACAACTGATACAGTATGGGGAAGAAGAATTTATTCTGAGATCTGTTTCTTTTAGTGCCCTTATGGAGTGGGGTGAATGTTGCTGGTGTTGCCCTGAAGAGTCTAGACCCTAAATTAGGAACTGATTCAGACAAGGACCAATGGAAAAATATCCATAAACAAGTTATTGAAAGGTAACAGTACTCATTCAGTGTCTCAGTGCCTTAATAATCAGTTTTAAGAGTAAGATTCACACACAAAAAGTCTATAGTTGATCTTTGCTTTTTGTGAGATAACGAATTCTAACTTTTTGGAAATTCCCAAATTTAGACTTATATTCTGCATAGCTTTCTTTGGGGATTATTTTTCAAAAGGAAAATCTGTTTATCATTTTATAAGAACTCATTTGTGTTTGAGGGTAATATATCACAGTGATTTTGATCATGGACTTTGAACCAAGGTGCTCAGGCTTGAAACCTGGCTTCACCATTTATTAGTGGTGTGATATTGAGAACGTATTTAAAATATTAAAATCTCAGTTCCCTCATCTTTTTTTTTTCTATTGAAGTTTCATTAGCATACAATGTTATACTAGTTTCAGGTATACAACATGCTGATATTGACTGACATTTCTATGTATTACTTAGTGCTCCCACAGTAGATATAGTCACCATCTGTCATCATACATTATTATAATATTATTGGCTATATTCTCTATGCTGTACTTTTTATCTTCATCATTTATTTTATAACTGGGAGTTTATATCTATTAATAACTTTTATTTATTTCACCCATCCCTCTACCCACCTCTTCACTGGCAACTACCAGTTTGTTCTCTGTACTTAAGAGTCTGTTTTTTGTTTGTTTGTATGTTTTGTTATTTATATTCCACATATAAGTGAAATTGTATGGTATCACTATTTCTCTGTCTTATTTCACTTAGCAGTGCCCTTTAAGTTTATTGATGTTATTGCAAATGGTACAATTTCATTCTTTTTATGGCTAAGTAATATTCCACTGTGGTGTAATATTTCACCACATCTTTACCATTTATCTATCAATGGGCATTTGGGTGGCTTCCATATTTTGGCTATTGTAAATAATGTTGCACATCATTTTCTTCATATTTAAAATGGGGATAATAGGAGAACCTACCTTAGAAAATTATTATGAAGAGTAAATGAGTTAGTGGAGTAAAATGGTTAGAACAGTACTTAGAAATTATTAAGTGTTTATCAAATGATTTGATGAAAAAAACATGAAACTGATCAGATGATCAGAAGTTAACTAATTTTACTTGTAAGTGAAGTGTCTGACTCTATATACATCAGCTTTAATAGCATGCATGATTCTCCTTCATGCTTCAGCCAAGTTACATGTTAGTAGAACTTCTAGAACTTAGAAATCACTTTTAAGTTAATGTCTAGCATATAATTATGTTAATACTACAGTATCATTTCCTACCCTTTTCAACACAAGTGTCCTTACCCATATGCCATGTATTTCTAGATATAGGGGCCAGTAAGGGCCAGTTCCCAGCAAATTCAGGAATCAATCTGATACAGAGGCAGAACCACAACCCATGCCCTAAGGAATATGTTTTAGCCAATACTGGTTTCCAAGTGTCATGGAGCAGCCCATCTACTTCTTACAGGGATGTTACAGTGTTAGTCTTTGTCTACCAAATTCCTAATCATCGTACCCCAGGGAATGTTAAATTTGAAACACTGTTGCTATAAGGGAATAATGATTAAGACCACCTTTTCCACTGAAGTCCTGCGTGATTTAAAAACCAAATACTGCAACATATTACAGATCAGTACTTATTCCAGTTAGTCCTCTCAATAATGCAGTGTCCAAATTAAATTATTCCCCCCTTGGTCATTTAGCAAAGGATCTATAATTATAAAGAATCCTGAGATACTGCTAGTATTTATCTAAAAACAACTCACCACTTTTATGTCATAGCCTCTGATTTTCTAGTGCCTATCCAATTGTAGGGTAATGACATCATGATTTAATAGGATGTCCTTCCAGGTTTCTAATAGAGCAATTAGTTTTTGTCTTAATATAGTAGCCTTAAAACTGCTTGTTCTATATGCTCACTTTGCCTACTTCTTTTTATGGCAGCAGTTTTATTTTCATTAGGATGGTTAATAACAACTAAAGGATTATATATTTATTCTATTTTCAACCCTTTCTCTTTGTCAATCCATTTTGTTGATTCTTGAAAAAATAAATCTGTCATCCAGATTCCACTGGTAAGATCTTTCCCCATTTATTTACTGCAGAGCTTTCTTCAACTCATATTTCATCAATCAATCAATCAATCAATCACTAGGCAGAGCCTCCCTCCCTTCCTTTTTACTTACCCCACAGAGTCTTGGTCATATTGAATTGACAGTCTGGAAGTTAATCCTAAATTTGACAGCAATCCTCATGCCCCCTAATTGTGCCCTGGTTTTGGATTGATAGTCAAATTACAATACCACAGTAAGTACAGCCCAGTCCCAGCTTTTCTGTGTTGAGGGGATCAGTCTTATCTTTTGCTACCAAGTGTATTGCGTGAAGTCCCGGGGCCTTGCAACAGTGCTTCCATGGATGTAAGACCCCCTGATATGAATAATGATGTTGAACATTCTGTTTCCTGTCCTGGATCCTTTTCTGAGAACTAAATAAACTCAGTGCTAAGTTAAAACCTCTTTGTTCTTTGACTTTGACTGTCAATCCACATCTGTTGGTGGCAGTGCAAGAATATGATACATATTCATTGTAGAAAATAAGAAAATTCAGAGAAGTGTAGAGAAGATGATATCATCTGTAATACCACTTAAAAAGAATCACTGTTAATAACTTTGTGGACTGATGCAATTCTAAAGTTCTTATAAATGTGTTATGTTTTTAACAAGACTGAGATAAGAAATTGCATAATGTTTAGGACTTTGCTATTTTCCTTTGAAAATGTGTCATGAACATTTCCCCATATTTCCATATATTGTTGATTTAATGATGTATTCTTATGAAAAATATGTACACCAGGCTTACAATTAGATAAAGTTACATTGGCACCCTAGTAATAATTTTAAGTGGTCAGCAAGATGTATATGTTAACTTTCAAGATGATCAGATTCTGTGTTTGGATTTAAACAACAATAAAAAATATATAAAAATAGTTTCATCTTTAGTCGCACATATGTCCTAGTATTCTGCCTTTATGATAAGAGAAGGGTGTATTAATTATTATTTAAAGCAAATAATGTTTATGAGACTAGTATAGAAATTTCTATTGGCTATTGGTAAATAATTTTGGAAGAAATCTCTGAGAGTGGCATTGACATGTAGGTTGCTTCAAAATGGATGCCTGAAAAATAATATGTGTTCTCTAAGTTGACATCCCATAAATTTGATTTTTTTACTTTCTACAACTGTAGTGGCTATCAGATTATCAAGCTGAAAGGGTATACCTCTTGGGCTATTGGACTATCTGTGACAGATCTGGTAAGATCAATTTTGAAAAATCTGAGGAGAGTGCATCCAGTTTCTACTATGGTTAAGGTAGGCTTAAGTCGAATCTTCATTTATCATCTTTTCTTTAACATTTTTGAGTCCCTACTATGTGCCAGGCATTGCGCAAGATGTTGAGTATATAGTGAACAAACAAAAGAGAAGCCCTAATCTCATAGAGTTTAATGAAAGAAATGGACTTAATAAAACAATTATAAAAGGAAATATATATTAACAAATTATGATAAATTCTATGATGAAAAATTACCAAGTACTTAAGAGTGTACAAGAAGAGAATTTAGCTACCCTGGGTGGTGGCATGGGTGATGTTAAGGGAAGCCTTCCTAAGGAAGTAAATGTGACCTATTCTGAATGAGTAGGAGTTAATTTGGAAGGCTGAACTAGTAGTCTAAACAGAGGCAATGCATGTACAGAGGAACTGAGGTAGATGTAAGTAGAGGGTACTTGAAGTTCTGAAAAAAATGTCAGTTGTTGAAATGCAGAGAGCAAAGGGAAGTGCATGGTTAGGCTGGAGAAGTAAGCAGGGTTAGTCCACTGAAAGCCTTGTAAAAGGATTTGAGTCCTTACCGTAGAGCTATGGAAAACCACTAAAAGAATTTATTTCTTTTCAAGTTTTCATGTTAAAAAGATTTCTATGGCTGTGGTGGAGGGAACAGATTTGAAAAGGACAAGAGTAAACATGGAGAAACTTGTCAAGAGGATGTGCGGTAGCTCAGAATAGAAATGATAGTAGTCGAGGCGAAGAGAAGGGGATAAATTTGTAGATACTGTATTTAGGAGGTAACATGCGTAAGACTTGGTAGTGGAATGAAGTGAGAAATAAGGAAAAGAAAGGCCATTTGTGGGGTTCTGTTTTCCACCTTTATATATAGATAGTGGTAGCCGCTAAGGAAGGGAATACTCAAGGAGAGCCACGTTTAAAGATCATGTTTGCAGTTACGGACAAGTTCATTTTCAGGTGTTTTGCAATATCCAAGAGGAAATAGGCAGTTGGGTACAAGCTTCTGGAACTTGTAGAAGAGTTTTGGGTTGGAGTTCTAAATGTGAGTCAGTTTGGAGAGAGACAGTTCCTGAAGGGGAAAGAGAGGTTCTGTCAACAACAACAACAACAACAACAACAACAACAACAACAAAGGAAGAGAAGCTGGACAGGTACAGACAACAGATATGCCTTATACATAGTAACTGAAGCCAGGAATGTTAATGAACTTGCCTAAGGAGAGCATAATAAAGTGAGAAGACAGATTGAGATTGAGTGTTGAGGAATTCCAGTGTTAAAAGTTGAGTTTAGGGGCACCTGGGTGGCTCAGTCAGTTAGGCATTAGACTTCAGCTCAGGTCACCGATCTCGCAGTTCGTGGGTTCAAGCCTTGCATTGGGCTCTGTGCTGACAGCTCAGAGCCTGGAGCCTACTTCAGATTCTGTGTCTCCCTCTCTCTGCTCCTCCCCTGCTCATGCTGTCTCTCTCTGTCTCTCAAAAATAAATATTTTTAAAAAGTTGAGTTTATATAGTGTGAGCCCACAAAGTCAAAAAGAAGTAGTGACCAGAGAATTAAAAGAAAAACCAAGAGAACGTGGAATCATGGTAACCAAGAGAGAGGAGGATGTTTTAAAGATGAAAGAATTGGTTTTCTATTGTTGATTGATGTTGTGAAGTCATGTAAATGAGGATTAAAAATGCCAGGAGGATAGGGTGGCTTAGTTGGTTAAGTGTCCAACTCTTGGTTTCAGCTTAGGTCATGATCTTGTAGCTTCATGGGTTCGAGCCTCACACCGGGCTCTGTGCTGGCAGCACAAAGCCTGCTTGGGAATCTCTCTCTCTCTCCCTCTCTCTTTGCCCTTCTCCCACTCATACTGTCTCTCTCTCTCTCTCAAAATAAATAAACTTAAAAAAAAATGACAGGGGGATAAAGTGACAGAGGTCATGGATAACCTTAGCAGGAACTGTTTAATGAAGTAATAGGAATGAAAGTCTGATTGGAGCACACTAGGGTTTTCTTAGCCTCGGCACTATAGACTTTGGGCTGGATAATTCTTCATTGTTGGAGGGCTGTCCTGTGCATTGTGGGATGTTAGCAGCATTCCAGCCTATACTTATTAGATGCCAGTAGCATACCCTCTTTCCCCAGTTTTGACAATCAAAAATGTCTCCATATAGTGCCAAATGTCCCTTGGAAGGGTCCCTTGAGAACCTCTGAGGAAACTAAGACAAGTATAAACAGCTTTTTTGAGGTATTTGGCTGTGAAGGTAAGGAAAGAGAGTAATAATTGGAGAGGAAAATCAAGGCCAGGCAAGTTTGCGTTTTTTGTTTAAAAAAAATTTTTTTTTTTTTACTTTAGAGAGACAGAGTGAGAGAGAGAGCATGTGAGTGGGGCAGAGGGTCAGAGGGGGAGAGAGAGAATCTTAAGGAGGCTCCACACTCAGTGTGGAGCCCAATGAGGGGCTCAATCCCACAACCCTGGGACCATGACCTGAGCTGAAATCAGGAGTCAGACACTCAACCAACTGAGCCACCCAGGCGCCTGCCTTTTTTTCTTTTCTTTTTTCAAAGATAAAATTCTGATAGTAAAGAAGATATTGAAGATAGAAGTAATAAGCAGAGGCAGTGGGATCCAGACCATAGATGAAGGTATTAGTCCTAGATAGGAGGAGAGACAGCTATTGTAACAGGAGATAATCAAGAGAGGATAGGCAGTGAATCACGTAGATTTGTAAGTTTGGCATTGGATGCATCTGATGACTTCTGTATTTTTAGTGAAAGGAGACAGAATCATCTGCTGCTGAGAATCAGGGGATGTATAGAAAAGTCAGATGTTTGAGAAGATTTGAAGTCGTCTTTGTAGATAGAAATAGAAGTTGACCAAAAAAAAAAAAAATACAGAATTACTGTTAGGTGGATGCTTATTTGAGGTTGGTGTGCATTAATTTGTAATGTGAGTTAAAGATCAACTTTATTGTGTAGTTTTCTCCAGGGATCTGAGCATAGGAATGGAGAGAGAGCATAGCTGAATTCATGTGGGTGTGGGTTTTACTTGTGGAGTGTGAAAGAGGGGGTGAGGAAAGAGGAAGGGAAGGGTGAAGGTGTAGCTTTTGGCTTATATACATGTTAAAAATAGGTTTGACTTTCTGCTAAAGGGTCACAGACAAATTCAAGACCTTTGCCCTCAAATATGATCTACATACAAATGAATACATTATAAAAAAAAATGAATAATGAGGAATTTAAGAAATATTTATAACATAAAAATTAAAATAAGCAGAGGGTCTTAATATATGGTGAAAGGGTTACAGAATGAATCATGGGATCTAAGTTGGATATGGAGGAACCCGTAACAATGTCCACAGTAGGATACTTGGGGTGGGAAGAGAAGGTTCTGTGAGATAAAGAAGTCAAGAAACTGGAAAGAAAGGGAATTGGTTATGGTTAGTTTACCCACATGAACAATGAAGTCACCAAAAGTAATCACAGAAACTGGGACAGAGAAGATTGTGAGCCAGATGTCAGTCTTTTATGAATGAGACAGAGTAGCCAAGAGGTTAGAAGATGATCATTAAGGAAGAAGAGTTGAATAAGATGAGCCTCAAAAAAATAGAGGAAATGTTAAGAGAGTAGGGGATTACAGTTTTGAAAGAGACAGTGAGTACACACTGGATACACATCCCTCCTCTTTTGAGGATACACAGGGGCTGCGGGAGAATAAGCAATTAATTTTCCCGAGGTTGCTCCTGAGGAAGAGTCAAGGAGGTGTCAAATGCTCTGAGAAGAGAGTGAGATTGAGTAATACGGAAATTTCATAATTTTTACTGAACAAATCAATGGATAAGTTATATTTTATAGGAAAATAAACATTTGACATTAAGAGCATAATCATTCATATACTCTTATTTTTTTTTTAACCCAGCTACTTCAGTTTTATTACTTCACATTTTCAACAAATAAGGGTACAGTTTATTTCATATTAATATGTTGACTGGGTTTTGTTTTTTTTTCCAATAAACAGGGAATTTTCTTAAGTAGCCATTTCCTCATTTCATGGCCAATCCAGGAGCAAATGAGAGCCAATTTTAGTGTATTCAAGGGTCATATTGTCAACCAGGAATGAAGCTTAAAGAGAAGAAGGGCCTGGGTAGCAGGTCATGGTCATCACACAGGACCAGACAAGGCCAGGCCCCAGGGGCCAGGCGCCTTATTTCCAGCCCACTCAACAGCCCCAAGTGTCATGACGGGATGCACATACATTCTTCAATTTTAGTCCTAGAAGCGCCTTCTAGACGAAAGAGAAACAGAGAAAGTAGAGGGAAACAAATTCCCAAAACACCAATAGGGAACGGAGGGGCTTCTTCCTCACCTACAGTGGCCTCGTTTCTGATTCCACCCAATCCCTAGCAACTCATGTTAAAGCTCCAAAAGTTACACAGCGGTGGCAACAGAATGACAAAGGAGAGGAAAAGGAAGGGAAGGTGAATGTAACTGAAGCTGACCCCTGGCTGGGAATGGAATGTGGGCTGACAGTCTGGTGGGACTGTGGCCTTCCATGGATAGGGACGGACCAGAGTGGAGGGAATGTGAGTATAGCCTGGCTGGGGCCCCCAGAAGAAGACATGTGGCTGATGTGATGGTGCTTGTGAGGTTGAGTATAAAATGCCTACCCAAATGAGGGAGCTGGACTGTGGTGGAGGAGGTGACCAGAGGCCCTCTGTGGGAGACTAGAATGAGGTAGGAACAAGGGGCACACCCTGAGATCCTGAGGAAATCCCCAAAGATGGTGAGAGGGAAGCTTGGCTGAGTAGCACCTGTGGACTCTGAGCTGTTGTGGGAAGCTGGGAAACACCACTCCATAGTCAAGGGGCCTCTTCCTTCCCTCCATGCTAATTCCTGGTAATGTTTAATTATAAGGAAGGAAGGAGGAAGAAAAAGACCTTCCCATTGCCTCTTCCAACCCTAAAGTCAACCCCAAGGGATAGATGGGAAAGAGCAAGGAGGGATGGAAGGCAGGGAGGTGTGAGGTGTCTACTGGGTCTTATCTTCCATGGGGTAGTAGGAAGGTGGCAGAAACTGGTTTGTGGGCATGTAGGCATTGTGTTTGTTGTCCAGGTTGTAACTGGCTCTGGCAGCTGCTTCTGTGGCCTTGGCTTCAGCTACAGGAATAGAGGGAACATCAGGGCTGCTGGGTGGAGGTTCCATAAGCTCAGAATAGGGTGGTCGCCATGGTTGCAACTATTCCATGTTCATCATGGGAAGTTCTGGATAGAAGTCAGATGGAGGTGATGGACAGAAGTAGCCAGGAGGGTAAGGGCATATTCTGTTTGCAATTGACAGGGGAAAGACAAAGGCCCTGCTGGGCATATGAGAGTATCTGTAGGCTCCATTGGAGGCTTCACCTTTAGAAGATTGAGATGTCACCTGTAACATCTATTGTCCAACTCAATGGTGCCTGTTGGTGTAAAGGTCAACTTATACAAAGCGGTCTTCCCAGCCACATCCTCCTTCAACCTTCACTGTTCTCTTGATGTAGTTTATACCAAACACAGGCTGCTTGATTTTGCAGTCCTTATTAGATAAAATGGCATCATGAAGGACTGGATGGCATCTTTCCTTTGGACAGAAAGATGGACCTGGTAAGGGGTGGAGTAGATGTTGCCTTTCTTGGTCCCTTTGAAGGCCTCTGGTAGGTTCTTTATTTCATTGAACACAAACTCCACAGAGTCATAGGACATTAGGATTGGTATTGTTTTTTTTTTTTTTAAGTTTTTTTTAACATTTATTTTAGAGAGAGAGAGACAGAGATGGAGCACGAGCAAGGGAGGGGCAGAGAGAGAGAGGGAGATGCAGAATCCAAAGCAGGCTCCAGGCTCTGAGCTGTCAGCACAGAGCCCGATGCGGGACTTGAACTCATAAACCACGAGATCATGACCTGAGCCAAAGTCAGACATTTTACGGACTGAGCCACCCAGACCCCCCTAGGATTTGTATTGTTGATAATTACTCTACCACCCTCTGATTCTAGTTGAGCTCCATGGTCTCTCTGGTATCCTCTTATTCTGAAGCTCTTTTGCATTAGCTGTTTTTCCATATCAGGTTACTGAACAATAATCTAATTTTGCCTTTTAGGGCTTATATGGATTAAAAGAAGAAATCTTTCTCAGTATCCCTTGTGTCTTGGGACAAAATGGTATCTCAGATATTGTGAAAGTTAACTTGAATTCTGAGGAGGAGGCCCTTTTTAAGAAGAGTGCAGACATAATTTGGAATATCCAAAAAGAGCTGGTATTTTAAAGCCTCTTAATGTTCCACTGTTTTATAGAAGAAGATATCAGACTGTATGTTTTATATTTTGAAAGTATTGTCATTTGATTTGTAAAAAATTTAAAAAAAAACATTGGAAACCCGTGACATAACTTCAGTCCCTCAAGGCTAGAAAAAGGAAATGGTAAAAATATTTCCCCTCTTTATGAATCTCTTACAACTCTGTTCTAATGATACCCAACCTATACATATGCAAGTAATACTTCTGAAGTATCCTATATATGAGTTGACTTCAAGTTTGGTAGAGTATGTGTAATAATCCCTTATAATACAAAACTTATGATTCTTCCCATAAAACAACCAGCACCTTTTCTAGCATTGAAATTTCATTCTTCCATTAGGGCACAGGCATATTCAGTTTATATTGCTTCATTAGCTTTGTGTGTCTATGTGTGATCTGCACCAGGTACGTTAAGTCCATGTATAACAGAAAGAAACAGAAATAAAACTTCAATGGCAAAATCAAAATTAAATGTTTTCAAACCTGTAAGTATTATTCCAATTCATATGAACTCAAATAGCTGATTTGGTGTCTCTGTTGAAATACCACACAGGGAGCTTAGACCATTCTCTAAGTCATTTGTGGAGCAAACTACTGGTACGCTTGTTTGTGTTACGGTCATGAGGTCAATAGGACATGATTTATGCCCTCAAGTATCTCACAGTATTTAGGGCACCTCAACTAATTGATTATTGATGTATATGCATATGAGTGCATGTATTTCTAATTTATATATGCATATGCCACACACACATACATGAAATATTTCCTTGATTTCACAATTTAAGGTAGCTATAAGAAATACACAACTGAACAAAAACAAAGAAATCAGGACCAAAGTAATTTATAGACTAGGACAGGACCAGGGCGAAAAATGAGAAGACATATGCAGGCCCTAAGGACTTACAGCGTGTGCTCTCGTGGAGGTGCGCACACTGGACAGAGAGTCACAGTTCATACTCTTATTCTTGCTGTTTGAATAGTTTTCATTCCGGTCCTCTACTGCTGAACATGATTAGTTTCCCAATATTTTGTTCTTTTTCCTTGTTTTCAATTTTTCCCTTGAATGCACAAACAGGATCATCAGAGAGTTTAGTTAGGATAGCAGGGATAGAGGGGTCTTCTGTGGATTTTGCCTTTTTTTTTAAAAGCTGTTCTTTGTACACCAAATTAAAACTTCATTTTAGTAAATGTTTGCAGGTATTGAAAGCCTGCAAAATATAGTTTCAGTGGGAATACTGTAGGAAGTAAAACTGCTCTACATCGTGTATTCTCAACAGGGGGCAATATCACCCCAAGAGGGTTAAATTGGTTATGGGGTTGGTGGAAAAAAACAGATACTACAAGGGTTTCTAAACCCTAAAGTTCAACCCTAGCAGACAACATCTTATTATTATTACTTTTAGATTTTATTTTTAAGTAATCTCTACACCCAACCTGGGGCTCAAACTCACAATCCCAAGATCAAGAGTTGCAGTCTTCACCGACTGACTGAGCCTGCCAGGTGCCCCTCTTATTCTTTAATATTTATTTATTAAAAAAAGTTTTAAGTTTATTTTTGAGAGAGAGCACGAGCGCAAGCGGGTGGGGGGAGGGGGGGCGAGGGGGGCGAGGCAGAGGGAGAAGGAGACACAGAATCCAAAGCAGGCTCCAGGCTCTGAGCTGCCAGCGCAGAGCTTGACACGGGGCCTCTAACTCAAGAACCGCGAGATGATGGCCTGAGCCGAAGTGGGAGCCTTAACCGACTGAGCCACCCAGGCACCTCTTATTCTTTAATATTTAATTTCATGATGGGGTGAGTGGAGCTGAACGATTGGGGGAAAATGTCTAAAAAGGCCCTTGAGGGAGAGAGAATGAAAAAAAGTTTGAGAAACAGCTGCTCTCCTTCTTAGAAAAGAATTTGTCAGATGTGTATTATGTATTATGATTCACAAATGAGTTAGGAAACACGTAATTGGGTAGAACGTGGTGGGACAAGAGAACAGAAGCCTTGGTGTATCCCAGACTAAAGGATGAGAGGGGAATTTTGGGTTCTGCATTTAACTACCACATAAATGAGTTGAGCTTTCCCATACACCTGTGAAAATCGTTATCAGTTAGCCCTGCACTGATCAAGTTCTTAGGGTTTCATATTTTATTTAAAAAGCCCCTTTGCATAGCAGGTTTTTAAATTTTTACTTACTCGCTTTGTGGGTGGTTAAAACTAGCACTGAGGTCCCTTTCTCCTGCAGCTCTGGGAAAAAGTTAGCAACAGAGAGTCAAAAAGTCCTATTGGATACATCCAGACAAGGTTTGGTTAGAAATACATTTACTTGGGCTTTCCAGCGGATGGGTTTTGGGCAAGTGGTACCCCATTTGATAGCTGGAGGCTCTCTAATTCATTGTTATCTTTTGCACCTCGTGCTCTTTGAGCCCAGGAGCCCAAGGAGCCTCCCTGAAACCTGCCAACTACAAAATTGTCAGCCCTCCACTGGTGCAGGTGACAAGCTGCAGGCGCAGGCCGGGCACAGACCAGGCACGATGCATCGGAACCCTCATTCTGGCCTCGCTTCTGCGCCAGGTGTGCTACGACCAAAACGAGGCCCGCGGCCTTGCGCGGCCTCACTAGCCATGGTTTTCCTTCTTGAGGCCTCAACCAGCTTTTCTGCGGTTTTCCTCCATTCTCTTCATCTGCCTCTGGAGGGGGCGGCCATGAGCTGGGCTGTGGGAGTTCTGTAGATGAGCTGCAGCGTGGTCTCCGCGGGAGTGAATTTCTTTTGCCTGAGGATGGCTCTGTGTCCCTTGCAGCCTGCACACATCCCTGTCAGAGGTGGCTGTCCCTCTCACCCGCGTGAATGTGGCCGGAAGTACTGCGTGCTTGGCAGTCCTCGGCCCTGGACTTACGGAGTCTGGGCTGGGTTCTGGAGCCAAGAGCTGGGCGAGGGGGACAACTGGGGTGGTGAGGGGAGGAAGAGCTGTCCTGACTGTCGTGTCACTTTTGGTGAAGCCGCCCCTTTGCCTTCACTAATTCGTAATCCCTCTTAACTGTTCCACCCTCCTCTTCCTTCCCTTGGTTTACCTCTGGATGCTGGGCAGCTGGCTAGAAACTACCCAGCTTCTTTGCCAGTCAGTTTTGTCATTCCCTGTTGGGTCTGCAGCACCTCCTTCCCCCAGGGGACCCGGGAGTTTTCTATATGCCCACTCTCACTGCAGACCAAATTTGGAAGTGGCTTTGCAGTTTTTCCTCACTCTGTTAGGTTTCCAAGATGGCGACTATCAAGGTGAACTTCTTAAGAATTTCACTTCAGAGGAGGCCATTCATCACAATAAGATCTCCATTATAGGAACTGGATCGCTTGGAACACCCTGTGTAATCAGCATCTTACTAAAAGTAAGTTCTCTGTTCTGTGCCATAGGGTTAACCAAGTTTCCCTTCTTCGGATGTAAGGCTACTGCATATGGTTAGGCAGGTTGTGTTCAGTTAAAAATGGGGTGAGTAGAGGCCTTATTCAGTCCCTGCAGGCTTAGCCCAGAGGCACAGGTGAGCTTTTCTAATTGTTCTATCCAGAGGGGGCTGCTTTCTCTAGGTTTTGGGTTTTTGTTTGCTTGTTTTTGTTTTGTTTTTTGAGAGAGAGTGCAAGCAGGGGAGAAGCAGAGGGAGAGGGAGAGAGAGAATCTAAAGCAGGCTCCATGCTCAGCATGAAGGAAGCCCGGTGACGTGGGGCTCAAGCTCACCACTGTGAGATTATGACCTGAGTGGAAATCAAGAGTCCCATGCTTAACCAGCTGAGCCACCCAGGCGCCCCTGGTTTTTCTAGTATTTATGATGGTATCGTATGTGTTAGAATGTTGATATTACTCTTTCCCCCATGTGATGACAGTATGAAGTACCCCTTTGCTTGGGGTACTTTGTAGGAAACAGCTCATACACGTGCAATGAAGAAATAGGTGGCAGAAAAAAGTGCACAACCTGTCAGTTGGTGTCCTACTACCACAAAATATAAGTCTTTTTCCTTTAAAAATCTCTCTCCGGTTTCCTCGTCTCTGTCTTTATTTCCCTTCTACCTTATCCATGTTAGGTTAGTTTTAGTGTTTAGTTCTTAGCATTGATATAGCAGATAAACTTAGCTTCCGGTTAAATGGCTAGACACAGGACTAGAAAGATTCTCACTCCTAAGAATATTACCCTGATCTGAACCCATAATGTTTTAGTAAGTCATAATAAACTCTTGGAGCTATGCTTTGCTTTTATTAGTGGGATATCTGTAAAATTTCCTAAGCTACCTTTCTATAGCTTTTAGTCCTGGCCCTGGGTTTGAGCTAGATGACAGAAGTATCTGTAAGGCACTAAGAACATCAGCTGCTGTTAACTATTGCTGCTAGCAATCATATGAATTCCCAATGGTTCATTTTGTCTGTCAATTATAATGCCTTTGTCAGTGGTGCACCATTGCTAATGAAGAGTGTGCATACGTGAAAGCCAATATATTTTCTGTCAATGTCAATAATAATGAAAAAGTGCTTTATATATGGTGTCTAATAAAATCCTGAAAATAATTATTAGATCTATTTTGTAAAGGAGAAAAAAGAGCACAGACTATCTCAAGTTGCATGAATAGATAAGTATACAGATCGTAAGTGTACAGAAAACCTTGAAGTAAAAGATTTATTTATTACCTCTACTTTGAAGGGCCTTTCTGAGAGGATTTGGGCCCTAGCCCTAAAAAAACAAGATGATAGGCACGAGCTCTCAGAGCTTGAATTGTGTGGTGTGACAATTACAGCATTTGTAGATCTGAGAAGGTGTAGTGCACAGTCCCCTACAAAGTCCCAGGTTAAGGCCCCCGTTCATCTGTGTCTCTTTTGGCTCTAGATTCTGCAACTTCTTCCATCCAAGGAGGTGGTGATATCTTAAAAGCTTCTTGCTTATAAGGAAGGAGTTCTCAGTAGGAATTGTTTAGTACTCTATTGGCAGAAATTTATTGTATAAACCTAGTAGGGAAACAGCAATGTTTTTGAAAATCACTGAATTATACCATAATACATAAGCTTTCACTACTATAATGTGATATTCACAAGGGCAAGCATCTTTATTTCATTTATTCTTGTATCCCAAGTCTAGCTAGAACAATGTCTAGTGTAATAGACACTTAGTAGCTGAATGAAAGAATAGAAGTCAATTGCATGTTAAAAGGGAGAAAGCACTGGATAACGAGTGCAGAGAGTGGATATTTTACCCACTTTCATTTTTATAAATATGGAAAATGTCCAGAGAGACTGAGTTAAAATATTTTTTAATAGACTTTGTTTTTAGACTTTATTTTTTAAAGAACAGTTTTCGAGTTACAGAAAGGTTGAAAAGATAGTACAGAGGTCTATCTTTATCTCACACCCAGTTATTAACATCATACTTTAGTATGTTACAAATGTATAAATGCTTTTGTAAAGGTATAATCATTGTCGTTAACTAAAGGCCATACATTACCCAGATTTCCTTAGTTTATATCTACTGTCCTATTTTCTGTTCTAGCATCCCATCCAGGATACATTACATTTAGTCATCATGTCTCCTTAGGCTCCCTTTGACTATGACAGTTTCTTAGACTTTGTTTTTGATGGCTGGCAGTTTTAAGGATTACCGGTCATGTATTTTGTAGAATGACCCTCTATTGAAATTTGTCTTGTTTTTTTTTGTTTTTTTTTTTTTTTTTTCATGGTTAGACTGGGGTTATGGATTTTAGAGGGGAAAACACAGAGGCGAAGTGCGATTTTCATTATGTCATATCCAGGGTCCATACTGTCAATGTGATTTATCGTGGTTGATGTTGACCTCAGTCACCCAGCTGAGGTAGTGTTAGGTACTCTCTTTTCCCCCTTTCCACACTATGCTCTTTGGAAGGAAGTCTCTGTATTCAGCCCGCACTTAAAGAGTGGGAGTTATGCTCCCTCTGAGGGTGGAGTATCTCTATAAATTATTTGGAATAATTTATAGAGTATCTCTATAAATTATTTGGAAGAGATGTGAAGATTTGTTTCTTCCACTCTATTAATTCATTTGTAGATATTAGTATGGATTCCTGGATTTTATTTTATGTTTTGGGTTATAATCCAATATGTCTTCATGGATGTTGTTTCTCAAATTGTTCAGCTTTGGCCACTGGAAGCTCATTCAGTTAGCTACTGTGCTCCTTTGACATATCTCATTGACATAGGGCTTTTGTTTTGTTTTAAGTACTTCCTTACTTTCTGGCACTTTCTTCATCTTGTATATTTTCTGTTCCAGGCCCAAAGCAGCCTTTTTTTCTAAGGATCTCTGGTTCCTGTTATTGGAGATGGGATTATGTAAATCAAGATGCTGGACATATAGTACATTTTAGAAGCTAGCTTTTCAGAGATAATTTTATCAATACTGTATAATTCTGCTACATACAATTCCAATCACTTTGAATAGTTCAAAGTATCCAGAAAGCATTGGCATCTCATTAAGCAACAATATTTTCCTTGTGATAGAGTTTAGACTTCTAGGCTAATCACTTATGATGTTTAAAATTTAAAGTGCTTGGCTTTGGATTTTTATTATTTAGAATAAAGTAAAATATCCAACAATAAGTTGTAGATGTTTGATCATTTACTTCTCAGTACTAGCACAGTCATTTAAAAATTCTTTTTTAATTTTTATTTATTTTTGAGAGAGAGAGAGAGACAGACAGAGCATGAGCAGGGGAGGGGGAGAGAGAGAGGGAGACACAGAATCCAAAGCAGGCTCCAGGCTCTGAGCTGTCAGCACAGAGCCTGACACGGGGCTTGAACTCACAAACTGTAAGATCATGACCTGAGCCGAAGTTGGACACTTAACCGACTGAGCCACCCAGGCACCTCACACATTTTTTTTTCAGTGAAAATTTTAGTGTAAAGATAAAAGAATATGTAGTTATTTAAAACATTTTTCAAGAGGTAATACACTCATAAGGTTAAAAAATAAAGCTAATATAAACAGATATACATGGAGAAGCATGTTTTCATTAACCCTTTCCCTCTATGTCTGTTATAGGCATCCATTTAAATTAGTTTCTTGTGTATCTTCAAGTGTTTCTTTTGCAAATACAAATATGTTATATTCCCTTCTTTCTGACATATAAAGTAGCATGCTAGAAATATATAGTACTGATTGGTTTTTGCAGGTAATATTATCTGATTATAGAACTATAAACTTGTAGAGTTGGAAAGGGCCTTATATTTTAATCCATTTATTTTAAAAACTATTACTGAGCTCTTATGTGCTAGGTAGGTGTTAAGCACCAGAGTGCAGATGAATAAGCACTTCCTATTCTCAAGGAGCTCCTAATTAAAAAAAAAAAAAAATTATGTTTATTTATTTATTTTGAGGGAGACAGAAACAGCATGAGCAGGGGAGGGGCAGAGAGAGAGAGAGGAGAGAGAGAGAGAGAGAGAGAGAATGAATGAATCCCAAACCGGCTCTGCACCGTCAGTGCCCGATGCAGGGCTTGAACCCACAAAACTGTGAAGTCATGACCTGAGCCAAAACCAAGAGTCAGACGCTTAACCAACTGAGCCACCCAGGCACCCCAAGGAGCTCCTAGTTTGATGAGAAATTCCTTCTACAGAATCACCGCTTTATCACTGTACAGCCTCAGCTTAAGTTAAAGAGGTGTTCACTACCTTCAGAGACTCTTCTATTTATTAAACGGTTTCTGTTTTTTCCTAATTGTGAACTGAAACGTTCTTCTTTGTAACTTGTATCTCCTCTAGTTGGGGCTTTTGTATCCTGAGATGTTGAACATACTGCGTCTTCTTTGAGCCTAATATAAGATACACAGATGGCCAGTATAACAGTTTTCTTTCACTCTCCACTTAATCAGAAAGTTTACTCCCTCCCTGCTTTTGACTGATTTCTTTTAGGGCTTGAGTGATGAGCTTGCCTTTGTGGATGTTGATGAAGGCAAACTGATGGGTGGGACAGTGGATCTTCAACATGGTAGCCCTTTCATGAAAATGCCAAACAGTGTTTCTGGCAAAGGTTAATATCATAGTTAAATACTATAAATATTTGAATACTACATGAATAAATATGAAAATTGGATCTTTATTTCCCTTTATGAAGACTTCCTCAGTTCTTATAAAGGTGATTGCTCCCTACTCTGTACACTCATAGCATCTTGTTCAGATTTCATTAGGTTTTACTTCATTTAGTTTCAAGGTTTCCTACAGCCCCCGAGTCCCTCTGAGCAGCAGTAACAGTGGTTATCATGATAGTTGTCATGAACTGATTGTCTATTTTGTGCCAGAGCTAAGCGTTTTATGCATATTATTTAATACCTACGACAGCTCTGTGAGGTTTTACAGATGATGCACCTGTGAACTGAAGTTAAATAAAATGGAGTAAGGATTTGAACCCAGTTCTGTTTGACTCAAAAACCTAAGTTCTTGACTACTGTATTTTATTTACTTGGCACCCATGAGATAATCATTTGAAAAAATACATGAACCAAGATCTCCCTGGCCTTTTCACACCACTTCTCTAAGTAAATATTATCATTTACCAGACTCATACACATTTTTATCTCTTATTCTATGAAGTACAAGAGGTATGTTAGGTTTTTAAAAATGTACAAGAAACATTGAAGTTTAGTAAAACTTAGTGACATTTCTCTAAACTACAAGAGTGTTGTGGGCATTATAGATCCTAGGGAGCCCAGTCTTCAGTAAACACAGTGTGGTGATTGAGCCCTAACAGGAAATGTGTACCTAAATGTCAGATGTTTTCTTCCATAATGTATTTTCTATTCAAATCTTTCCCCAGATTACCTTGTCACTGTAAACTCCAACGTAGTGATTATCACAGCAGGTGCACGCCAGATAAAAGGAGGAGAAACACACCTTGATTTAGTCTAGCGAAATGTGTCCATTGTTTAAATGAATGATTCCCAGTATTATCCAATATAGTCACCGCTGCAAACTGATTATTGTTTCCAATCCAGGTCAGTTTTGTTTTGACTGAATGTTCAGTGAAGAATTTGTGTGTGTGTGTGTGGGGGTGGGGGGTGGGGTTAGGCTTGGTAACTTGGTAGAAAAATATATTTAAATTGGAAACTAGTGATATAACCAGAGTCTGTTCCGGTTTTGCTAATGTAACATGTATTTTGCACAGTTGTAATCAATGTATATGTACTATAATGAAGATTTCCTTAAACACTAGGATGTATGATTATATAATTTGCTTAATCATAATGACTTCTAAAGTTTACATTCTAAAGGCTTTCATATCTGAGTTGTTTCCAGATTATTGAGGGTGCAGAAGTGAAAGGAACACTATAGTTTACTGCCTGACTTTCCAAAATTGCACAACTCCTCACTGGTGCGTGAATAAAGTGGACAAATTCAAGATATATTTTGGAGATAAAATGTGCAGGATTGTGTGTAGTGAGGGACAGGGAGGAATAAAAACTGACTTCTAGATTTTTTCCTCAAGCAACTCATTGGATGGTGGCTCCATTTACCTGGGTTGGGATGCTTTCAAGGGGGTGGGAGTCAATGAGGGAAGTAGGAGAGGGTGTTGGGTTTAGGGGAGAAAAATCAAGACTTCCAGTTGGGACATGTTAAATTTAAGATATCTAAAGACATTCAAGAAGAAATATCAAATAGGTAGCTAACTGAATCTGGAGCTCAGAAATCTAGGCTGAGATACTTAGGAAAATTACTGTCATTTGGAGTAGTCATTTGGAATAGTTTTTGTCTGTGGGTAGGCCAAAACTGAGTACCTAAGTTTATTCATTTAATTTTGATACTGAGGAAATGCTTTTAAAATTTTGTTTTATAATTTTATAAAATATTTACATGACTACAGGAAGTCTAGCTTCTATCTCTGTCCCCTTTTCCCTTTAGTCTCCACTTTAAAATTAGTAGCCATTAAAAATTGTTTATAGGGGCGCCTGGGTGGCTCAGTCGGTTGAGCGTCCGGCTTCGGCTCAGGTCACGATCTCGCGGTCCGTGAGTTCGAGCCCCGCGTCGGGCTCTGTGCTGACTGCTCAGAGCCTGGAGCCTGTTTCACATGCTGTGTCTCCCTCTCTCTCTGACCCTCCCCCATTCATGCTCTGTCTCTCTCTGTCTCAAAAATAAATAAACAGTTAAAAAAAATTGTTTATAGTTTTTTGTTTCTTTGTACACTTTTCTCCATCCTCTTCTTTAAGTTTAATACATCATGAAGATCACTCCATATTAGTATTTAGACGTGTCAGTTACTATAGCTTTGTGATAAGTTTTAAAATCAAGGAGGTATTAACTCCTCCAACTTTGTTATTTGCAAGATCGTTTTGGCTCTGGAGTCCTTTGCATTTCCACATAAATTTTATTTATTTATTTATTTATTTATTTAATATAATTTATTGTCAAATCAGCTAACATACAGTGTGTAAAGTGTGCTCTTGGTTTGGGGGGTAGATTCTCGTGGTTCATTACTTACATACAACACCCAGTGCTCATCCCAACAAGTGCCCTCCTCAATGCCCATCACCTACCCACTCTCCCCTCTTCCCCAACCCCCATCAGCCCTTAGTTTGTTCTCTGTATTTAAGAGTCTCTTATGGTTTGCCTCCCTCCCTCTCTGTAACTATTTTTTTTTTCCCTTTGCCTTCCACCATGGTCTTCTGTTAAGTTTCTCAAAATCCACATATGAGTGAAAACATATTATCTGTCCTTCTCTGACTGACTTATTTCACTCAGTATAATACCCTCCAGAACCATCCACATTGCTGTAAATGGCAGGATTTCATTCTTTCTCATTGCCAAGTAGTATTCCCTTGTATATATAAACCACAATTTCTTTCTTTTTTTTTTTTAATTTTTTTTAACGTTTATTTATTTTTGAGACAGAGAGAGACAGAGCATGAATGGGGGAGGGGCAGAGAGAGGGAGACACAGAATCTGAAACAGGCTCCAGGCTATGAGCTGTCAGCACAGAGCCCGACGCGGGGCTCGAACTCACGGACCGCGAGATCATGACCTGAGCCGAAGCCGGCCGCTCAACCGACTGAGCCACCCAGGCGCCCCCACAATTTCTTTATCCATTCATCAGTTGATGGACATTTAGGCTCTTTCCATAATTTGGCTGTTGTTGAAAGTGCTGCTGTAAACGTTGGGGTACAAGTGCCCCTATGCATCAGCACTCCTGTATCCCTTGGGTAAATTCCTAGCAGTGCTATTGCTGGGTCATAGGGTAGTTCTATTTTTAATTCTTTGAGGAACCTCCACACTGTTTTCCAGAGCGGCTGCACCAGTTTGCATTTCCACCAACAGTGCAGGAGGGTTCCCGTTTCTCCACACCCTCACCAGTATCTGTAGTTTCCTGAGTTGTTCATTTTAGCCACTCTGACTGGTGTGAGGTGGTATCTCAGTTACACATACATTTTAGAACCAGCTTGTCAATTTCTGCAAAAAAACTCTGCAGAGATTTCAACAATGAGTATGTTGAATCTGTAGACTAATTTTGGTAACATTTCCATCATGACAATAATAAGTCTGGTTGATGTCCATAGGATGTCTTCCTTCCCATTTATTTATTTAAACCTTCTCTTTTACTTTCAGCAATGTTTTATAGTTTTTGGTGTACAAATCTTCTACTTTTTTAGATTTTAGATTAGGTTATTAGATCTTAGATTCAGATCTTCTATATACAAGACCGTATTGTCTGTGAATATAGTTTTCTCTTTGTAATCAGAATGGCCTTTCTATTTTTCTTTTCTTTCTTTCTTTCTTTCTTTCTCTCTCTCTTTCTTTCATAATTGCCTTGGCTAGGACCTCCAATACAGTATTGTGTAAGTGGTGAGAGTGGGCATCCTTATCTTATTTCCCAATTTAAGTGTAACGTTAGTTGTATGTTTTTCATAGATCCTCTTTGTTGTATTAGAGATGTCCCCTTCTGTTTTTAGTTTGTTGAGGATTTTTACCACGAATGGGTGTTGGGTTTTATCAAATGCTTTTTTTTGTGTCTCTTGAGACCACCTTTTTTGGGGGGTTTTACTTTATTCTATGAATGTATTGTACCAGTTGGGTTTTGGATGTTAAACCAATTCTGGGATAAATCTCCCTTAGTCATTATGTATAATCCATTTTATTGCTGATGGATTTGGTTTGGTAATATTTTGTTAAGGATGTTCACATTTATATTCTTGAGGGAAAATGTTTTTCCAGAGGGGTCTTCGTCTAACTTTGGGTAATAGTGTCCTCATAGAATAAGTAGTGAAGTGTTCCTTCCTCCATTTTCTGGAAGTTTGTGAAGGACTGGTATTGTTTGAATGTTTAGTAGAATTCCCTAGTGAAGGCACTTGGGCTGAGGCTTTGCTTTTGGGAAGATTACTGATTTGATTTAATCTCACATTTAAAAAAAAAATTTTTTTTTAACGTTTATTTTTGAGACAGAGAGAGACAGAGCATGAACAGGGGAGGGGCAGAGAGAGAGGGAGACACAGAATCGGAAGCAGGCTCCAGGCTCTGAGCCATCAGCCCAGAGCCCGACGCGGGGCTCGAACTCACGGACCGTGAGATCGTGACCTGAGCTGAAGTCGGACGCTTAACCAACTGAGCCACCCAGGCGCCCCTAATCTCACATTTTCTATTTGAGGTTTCAGTAGTTTTTGCCTTTGTAGGAATTTACCTATTTATGTAAATTATCTAATTTGTTGGCTTATAGTTGTTCATAGTACTTCCAAACAGTCTTATTTCTCTAAGGTCAATAGCGATGGCTCCTTCTTTAATTCCTGATTTTAGTAATTTGATTCCTTCTCTCTCTTTTTTTTTTTCTTGGTCAATCTAGCTTGGCTAGCCTAGGTTTTTCAATTTTGATCTTTTCAAAGAACCCATTTTTGATGTCATTAATTTTCTCTATTGACTTTCTATTTTGTTTCATTTTTATTTCCATCCTAATCTTAATTATTTTTTTTCTTCTCTCTCCTTTGGGTTTAGCGTGCTCTTCTTTTTGGTTTTTAAGATAGGTTAATGTTTTGAAATCTTTTTTGTTTTGTAGTGTGGATTAATGGGTATTGATGTCCCTTTAAGCCATGAAAAACTGCATCCCATAAATTTTGGTATATTTTTTGTTTCATTTGTCTCAAGTACTTTTAAACTGAAGATTTTTTTTTTTTTCTTTTCTGAGGAGCAAGAGCTAAATTTTTTATTTCTTTTCTTGCATTTGAAGTATTCCTTGATGACACCTTTGGCCTGAGATTCTGTGCCATAGTCCTTAACTACCACACAATAGCAACCGGTCTCTTTACAGGGCTTTCCCACTGTCAGTTTTACAGAGGCCTACTCATTACCCTAGTTTCGCATCGTTGTCAACCTTAATTAGGTTAATCTGGTGTTCAGCACAAAGGAGCTCCACCAACTTGACATACATAGGCTCGTCACATTGGAGAAACACACAAAGATGGGCTTACTGCTTCTCTAAGGCTTCAGCATCTTTATTATTAATTCCACATGCTAGGCCATTGTGGATGAGGGCGGTCCTCAGCGCCTCGTGTGAAACGGAATCAGTGCCTGCTATGCCTCCTGCAGCAGAGCCTTCCCGGGCCATGGCCGTGGGTCATAGGTGGAGGCAAGCCTTAAGCACACCCGAGCCTCCGCCTCTGTACAACTCGGCAGTGGGGGAAACAGCCTTTTTAAGGTTTTGTTTTGAACCACTCATTACTTAGGGGAATGTGGTGGTTAATTTTCAAATATTCGTGAATTTTTCAGATTTCCTTATATGTTGTTTACTTCTAATTTCTGTGCTGGCATGAGAATATACTTTGTATTTCAACTCTCTTAAATTTGTTGGGACTTATTTTGTGGCCTAGCATATGGCCTGTCATGAGAAAGATTCCATGTTCACTTGAGAATGTATATTCTGCATGTATATTCTGTGTCACTTATAAGGTTCTTATTGGTTGATAGTATTTGGTTGTTCAGGTCTTCTGTATCCTTGCTGATTATCTGAATAGCTCTATCCAGAATCAAGAGTGGGGTGTTGAAGTTTTCAATTTTATTACTGAATTTTTTACTTTTCCCTTCAGTTTTGTCAATTTTGCTTCATGTATTTTAGGTGCCTGTGTTTATAACTGTTATAACTTACTGATGAATTTATCTTTTTATTATTATAAAATATCTGTTTCTAGTAACCTAAAAAAATCGGTATAAATAGAACTACTTAGGTTCCCATTGGTATGGTGTGTAATTTTCCATCCTTTTACTTTCAACTTGTTTATATATGTTTTATTTATTAATTTGTTAATAATGTGTTATATTTGTTTCAGGTGCTATTTATCTCTTTAAATCTACAGTGTGTTTCTTCTACGGAGCAATATAATTAGATCTTGTTTTACCCAGTTTGAAAAACTCTGCATTTTGAATAGATTTAGTTTATTCACATTGAATATTTTATTGATGTTTTGGATTTATTTTGGCCATTTTTATATTTGCTTTATGTCTTTTATTTTGTTCCTTAGTTCCTCCTTTACTGACTTGTTTGCATTAAGGTGGTATTTTCTAAAGTACCATTTTAATTCCCTTCTTCATTTTTTCTTTTTTTTTTGAGAGAGTGTGCGAGAGTGTGCAGGGGAGGGGCAGAGAATCTTAAGCAGACTTCACACCCAGTGTGCAGTTCAATGTGGGGCTCGATCTCATCACCATGAGATCATGACCTGAGCTGAAATCAAGAGTTGTAACTGAGCACCCAGGCGCCCCATCCTTTATTCATTTTGAACTATGGTTTTTGAGTTTTTTTTTTTTTTTTTTTAGTGGTTGTTCTTGGAGTTGCAATATACAGTTTAACATACCGTGATCTACCTCACATTTTTGCATTTAATTCCAACAAAATACAGAAACTCTCCTCCATTATAGCATCAATCCCTCACTAACTTTTGTGCTATTTTGTGTCTATATATTACAAATCAACAAGACAGCATTATAGTTATATATATATATAACCTTATGTCTTTTGTAGAAGCTAAGAGGAGAAAACTATACATCTGTAGTTTTTATATTAAGCTTTTTATTTCTAGTTTTTTAAAAATAATGATCAACTCTTCCTCTGCCCCTTGCTCACTTGCACATGCTCTCAAATAAATAAGACTCTTTGTATGCATCAAACTGGTAAGAGATTTGATCAGAGTATTTCTCAAAATTTTTTATGGAGTGAACCTACTATGTTTCTGCACAAGGACTATGCAAAGTAGCAAAATACTGTTTCATAATATATTTCTATTGGGTAGCTACTGTTGGAATTGTGATACAGTTGGGAGTTGGAATAAAGAACCATGGTTTTTTCCCTCCGATAAAACATCAGATTTAGATAAATCTAAAAAATGTATAATTTTAGATAAGAACTTTTCTGACATTAACTTTTTCTTCTCAGTGGGTATCTTAGGTAGCTTGGAAGTTGAGTGCATTTCCCCAAAACCGTGTTATTGGGAATGACTGTAATCTGGACACTGCCCATTTCTGTATCTTGATTGGGCAGAGGCTTGGCATCCATTCTGAAAGCTGTCGTGGGTTGGTCTTTGGAGAGCATGGAGACTTGAGTGGTAAGCCTAAAAGCACCACTGAGCTGTGCATTCTCTGAAAGATATTTAGACTATGTTGATCATAGAGATAGTTCATCATAAAGTAAAATAGCTCCTGAGTGGGGGAAAAAGCACTTTTATTCCACTCTAGACCCTTTTAGTAGTGTATTTAAGCACATTTTTATAATAATCTACCAGAAAAACTCACAAATTTGAAAACAGAACATTACTACAATCCTATATATGGAAGATTAAAAGACTTTTTTTTTAAAGTTTATTTATTTTGAGAGAAAGCACACACCCGTGAGAGAGTGGGTGAGGGGCAAAGAGAGGGGAGAGAATCCCAAGCAGGCTCTGAGCTCTCCGTACAGAGCCTGACATGGGCCTCGATCTCCTGAACAGTGAGACCATGACCCGAGCTGGAACTGAGTCAGATGCTTAACTAACTGAGCCACCAAGGCACCCCAAGATTATAAGACTTTCTTAATACAGCACTAAGTAATATGATATAGTTTATATTTAACTTGGAACACTCTAGAAAGGTCAGTACTGTAATCCGAGTAACACGTATTCTTAATATTAAGAGAAAATTACAGAGGAGAGGTGCTGTGATGATAGTGTTTAGTTTTTTCTAAGAACCCTTGAAATCCATTAATATAAAACTTGGTTATATATAAATAATATAAATAATAATATAATATATAATATATATATAATAATATAAATAAATAATATAAATAATATAAAACTTGAAGTGATAAAAGTTAAAGCTTATCTCTAGTTGAAAGTTTAAAATTGTCACTTCCTTGTTTGGAGAATCTTCACTGAGATGATACAATTATGGGCTCTATCCCTGGAGATTTTAGTTTAGATTTGGAGCAGGATTAGACTCTGAATTTTTGATAGTTCTGTTGAACATTGCTATTTGAAAACCACTTGGAGGGCGCCTGGGTGGCTCAGTTGGTTAAGTGTCCAACTTCAGCTCAGGTCATGATCTCACAGTTCATGGGTTCAAGCCCCGTGTTGGGCTTTGTGCTGACAGCTCAGAGCTTGGAGCTTGCTTCAGATTCTGTCTCCCTCTCTCTCTGCTCCTCCCCAGTTGTACTGTCTCTAAAATAAACATTAAAAACAAAAACACTCGGCAGTTGTAACAGGTTTGCTAAGGTTTAAAAAACTATTGTTATATAATACCATGTAATAAAAGGACTTTTGATGTCTTTTTCTTAGTTCCTGTATGGAGTGGAGTGGGGTCCTTCTGAAGGATCTGAACTCAGATATAGGAACTGATAAAGATCCTGAGCAGTGGGAAAATGTCCAGAAAGTAGTAGTTGCCAGGTAAGACGTCAGTTTTGCATTTTCAGTATTTTGGAAGCTAGATGTGAGCCTGAATTCTGCCAGGGGGATGAGATTAGCTTAAGTATACATTGTTACATTTCCCATACTTTTCATTAGCACTTCTTTCATTTTTGTGTGATCATATTCACCAGATTAAAATTTTTTTAATTTTTACTCATTTTTGAGAAAGTGTGAGCAGGGGGGGGGGGGGAGAGAGAAAATATGAGAATCCCAAGCAGACTCCTTGCAGTCGGCACGGAGCCTCATGTGGGGCTCGAACCCACAAGCTGTGAGATCATGACCTGAGCTGAAGTTGGACACTTAACCGACTGAGCCACCCACCCAGGTGCCCCACCAGATTATACATTCTTAAGTAGTCCAGGGCTGAGTCTGTCTTACTCATTGCTGAGCCTAACCCTAAACACAGTAGGCAATGACTTGTTGAATGACAATATATTCTTTTAAATTGTTATACAGTCTTCACTGTTAGTGGTAAAACTGATTTCATATTATTGTATCTGTATACTTATCCTCATGACTGTTTATCTTAACCAGCTGCTATAAGATATTTCTAGGGGAAATTATTGAAGGGAATATTTCAGTTTTGTGGCATTGTCATACCAGCTGCCATAAAATGGATGTTCAAATGACAATTATTTCTCCACAGTAGTTACAAGATGATTAAAAAGAAAGGGCAACACTCCCAAGAAGTATATCCTATCTGTAGCTGATTTAACAAAGTATTTTGAAGAATCTTAGGAGAGTGCATCCAGTTTCCACCATAAGTAAGGTAGGATGTGCATGCTTGAAAAATTATTTATCATTAACATAAAATAGGAATAAAAACATTGATGAGGGACAATTTTTTAAAAATATTTATTTTTGAGAGAGAGAGAGAGAGAGAGAGAGAGAGAGCATGCATGCACGGGGCAGAGACAGATGGAGACAGAGCCAAAGCAGGCTTTGGGCTGTCAGCACAGAGCCCTATGCGAGGCTCGAACTCACAAACCATGATAATGTGATCCGAGCCAAAGTCGGACACTTAACCGACTGAGCCACCCAGGTGCCCCAAGGGACAATTAAAGTCTATTCTTTGTTGCTGCTGAAGAGGCAGAGAAAGGGGGATGGTGGTGGTACGGGAACTCATCTTTGTAGACTTCTGTCCTAGTATTTATTAGATTCAAGTACATAAAAGTGTTTTTTTGTATGTTTATACTGCTAACACTGGGAAACACTGTGGGTAGGTCTTGCTCCATTTTGAACTGCTCTCTAGAGTTCCAATTACGTCCAATGAAGAGGCGTAAGAAGGAAGCACTAGTCACAAAAGCATTAGCCGTTAGTCTCCTGGGGAAGGGGAAGTTGAGGCCTGGGTAAGACTCCTTTGCTAGTCTGAATGTGACAGGCTAAAGCAAAATGGAATTACATCACTGGGAATAACGTAATAGGTACTTTGAAGTGATTCCCTGATAAGAAGTGGTTTGGGGTATGGAGATAGGAAGAGGAGAGTTATTCCCAGCAAACATGGCAAGAGGCTGGGGCCTGTGTAGAAAGATGGCTGGTGAATCTGAACAGTAAATATGTCTAACCGCGTTTTAGATTGTTCTCTGTCCCACTGGTCTATTTTTCTGCCACAGTTCATACTAGAAAGCTGTTAAATTGTCATTCACCTGGCCGTTTCTCTGCTGTTTCTCATACTGCAGACCTTTATTAGAAGAAAGAAAGGAATAATTTTCAAGCCTTTACTTTCAGAGCCTCTATGGAATAAAAGAAGAAGTATTCCTTGTTGTTCCTTGTATCCTGGGAGAGAATGGTATTACAGATCTCACGAAGGTAAAGATGACCCCTGAAGAGGAGTCTCGTTTGAAAAAGAGTACAGACACTCTTTGGGAAATTCAGAAGGAGCTCGAGCTTTCAAGTTACTTAAGGCTGCCATTCTGAAGTTATGGAAGAAGAGACCGTGGTTATAGGATATGTATCAAACTTTCGAATAAACCTGAATTGCTAAAAGTGGAAAAAGGGAAAACAGTACTTCTCTGTTTAGCAGCTGGGTGTTGGAGGATAGTTTATGCAATTGCTACATGAGTGCAGTTCTGGCACACGCAAGCATGTGTTTGCCATTTGGTCCAAAATGAATGAATGATGTGTGTTTACTGTGTTTACAGAAGTTCTGATTCTTTTGTCCTGGCTGGCTGATACCTATGTTCATTTATACTCTATAAAAAAAGCTACAACTTCCTCTACAATATAAAAATGAACATACACACAAAAATGCTAGTTCCAAAACTAATATTAAATCAAACCTTGATTTGACCTTGCTCGCTTTTATTCTGATAATTTTTACAAAAGATCGGAACTGTATAAACCCTTGAGGGATGACTGAGACCAAGGTGGGCATTCTTCTCTTGGGAGAAATATAGGGTAGGCTGCCTAGCTTCCTAAACATTTTAAAGCACTTGAAATTAGAGAAAATTCTATTTAGAAATTCTGTTCTATTTAAATTCCTGTTTCTGCAGGAAACAGCCCACTGGGTGGTCCCAACTTGGCTGTAGAATCACACACCAGGAAGACTGACTTCATGTGACAATAAAAGCAAGGAGGCACTCTACCTTCCTAAACTGTGGCCAGACCGTCTTGCCCAATTAACGTAACTCTCAGGTGTGTAGCATGCACTTGCCACTCTGTTCCTTTCTTCTTGGTGAGACCAGTTATGGTTTGGTTAGGCCTAGAAAGGAAACAGATCTAGGCAAGGACTGGTAGGAGGGTACCACATAGGACCTTTAACAGAAAAAGCCCCTTACATCCCTCAGTTTCAAATATTTCAAAAGTTAGATTTCCATATGGTATATTCCATATTAAATACAACTCACTTTGTAGATTACAGAATAAATAATGCTAAATTTTAACTTGATGGATATTATGCTTTGTTAGGATTTCATTGATTTTTCCTAAAAATGTTGAATAAAGAGAAAAAATGCAACAAATTTTATTTAGCATAGTCAGTCCCAACATTCAGCACAAAAAGTTTACAGAGGATAGAAAGTGCATTAATAAAAGCCAGTCTTTACCAAAAGAAAACAGAAAATATATTATTGATTCAAAATATTTTACACTTGAATGATAAACTGCAATAACTTATTCTGGGCACCTACTGATAAGAGAAAGAAAGAGAAGAAAAGAACGCTTTAAGAAGAGCTCAATCTCCAGCTGATATCAGAGAAGTCAGTAGAGGTCACTGAGACCGGCAGTCTTTCTTGCTTTTTGCATTAGTGCCCTCAGCTGGAACTGTTTACGGGACAGAAGACGTACATGCTGGGAGGGGGAAAAAGTTTCAACAGTTTAGAACGGATCTGACCAAGGCAGGAAGTATCAGACAGTTTGTAACTTAGATGCGATCTAAGAACCCTAAACTTGTATCAACCGTCCTTTGGAACCAATATTTCATTACATGTAGCTTTTTTAAACTCGTTTTTAAACTAGATTGATGCTGGCAGGTTGTGCTATGAGATCCTGTAAAGGATTACTTCACAGGGAAGCATGACATTACAGATCTGGCTCAGGAGTTTGAACTACATCTTGAGATTAACCAAGATACCAGGGAAACTGGAACTGCAATCCTAACAAAAGTTACAAAAAATGTTACGACCGCCTGCACTTGGCAAGAAGCAGGGGAATGAGCAGCATAAACCAGCTTTTGTCCAATGCCTAGCAACAGCATACCTCTCGGGCCTCTCTGCGTGCACCTTTCCCTAAGCTAGGCCGCCCAAGCAGGAACAGCACATGAAGGGAGAGAGGCCTCATCTTGGGTCTCTGATTTCTAGCCGGATATTCATGTGCTTGCACCAGATCCAAGACCGGTTTGGCCACTTAATCACAGCGAGAGAGGCAAGATCAGCAAGCGACCCAAGCAGCCAGCCAGCCCCGCGTGTACACTGAAGCAGCTGAATCAAATACCCTAAAAGAGGGCTGCTATTCTCCTAAAACCACACTCCCCGATCCAACAGAGAGCAGTAGCCAAGCTAACTCACTGGATCTTCACGTCTGTACGTTAGCATTAAGCCTAAAACAACCTTCATTCAGAAGGGTTCTGGTACGAGCAGGGCAGCCCAATACTTTGCAGGGCTGTTCCATCTGGGAAAACAGGTCTAAAATTAGGCAACTCTAAGAAAATTAACAGGGAAATATGAAAACAGAACCCAAAACGGGTGGGGTCATCAGTGATCTTATTTTAGATGGTGTATGACTTGAAAGAACCAACGGAAATCTGATTGTATCTGACCCACGCAGCACAGTGGAAAGACACAGGCAGGAATGACTACATTCAACTTGGTGCTGCCTTGGGGGATGGGAAGTACAGCCACTAGTCCACCTTTCTTCCCCTCCCAGGGGGATCCTCAGCCCTGTGTAGGTGACATCACACTGCTCACAGCCACAGATCTCACTTGCTCTCTCTGGGAACACAAGGGATTTTAACTTCCCCTACGGAGAAACCCTCCTGGTTTGTGGTTTTCAAGGTCAGTGCCTCTAAAGCATGAGTTCTGAGATCCTGGAAAGCAGAGTGAGGAAGACATACCTTCAGGAAGACATCCAGATCTATTACTCCCCGTCTCAAGGCTTCTCCCAGGTAAAAGATAGTGTCTTCAATAGCATTTTCTTCTGCATACAGATTTAGGATTTGTTTGTATAGTGGGGCTGTGGGAATGATAACTTCATCAATATCATTGTTTTCAGACTGATTTTCCATTTTCTCCAGAGCAGAACTGAGTTCTTCATCCTTCTTTCTCAAAAGTTCTATGTTTTTATCAACCTCAGCCTGAAAACAAAACAGTCCAAGTATGAGGACTTCATACGAATTGTACATAAGCATCTACCAGTCAAGCATCTACAACTCAACTCTACAGAAACAGCCTTGCGAAATAAAAAAAGCAATACTTAAACACGTGGTCGATTTTAATGTTTCAGATAACATATTGGCCAACGGTAGAGGAAAAGGTGTGATGTAATATGCCGAGTGAAGACGGAATAATGTTGAAAACACTACACTGAGCACATCCAGTGGCAGTGATAAGCTTGTCACTTATCCGTGACAGATGATGTTGCAAATTAAGCCATCACACAACGAATTTTCCAGCAGCAGGTTCCCTCCATGAAAATAAAGGACGTCTTTCTTCCAAATAAGTGGGCAGCTGCTACGGAGGAATAACTTGCCTCAGTCTACACGGAGGATGAACCCAAAGAACCCCACACACTTGAACTTTAGTTACAAGATACTGCTGGTGGTTGTGGGCTCCGAACTCGACCAGTCTCTACCCACAGTCTGCAGATCTCCTTCATGCCTTAGAACTCTCTCAAATTCTTATTTCCCGGTTAACTGTCCGGCATCATCAAGCACTGAAACAATCCTCCACTGAGTCAGAAGCTCATCTCTCAGGGTGAAGGTACAAGTAAAAATGCTCTAAATACCATCCACCTCCCCACTGCAAACACAGTCTTTTTTTGTTGTTGTTGTTGTTTATTTATTTTTGAGACAGAGAGAGACAGAGCAGGACCGGGGGAGGGGCAGAGAGAGAGAGGGAGACACAGAATCGGAAGCAGGCTCCAGGCTCTGAGCCATCAGCCCAGAGCCTGACGCGGGGCTCGAACTCACAGACCGCGAGATCGTGACCTGGCTGAAGTCGGACGCTTAACCGACTGCGCCACCCAGGCGCCCCCACGGTCTCCATTTCTAACAAGCTATCCAGAAGCTATATTCAAATTCTTAACGACCAGAAAATTCGTGTTAATTTTCTGAACTCGTACTAGACCCACAGTCCAGGGTAACCAAGGTGTACATGTCCAAAAATCACAAGTATTCAGTGAGTTACTTACTACTTCTTGATCTAAACGGGTGACCATCTCTTCCAGTTTCTGGTGACCTTTTTTCAGGTCTTCCTCTGTTCGTTTCAAGGCATTGAGCTCGGCCTGGGCGCGATCCATTTCCTCCTTCATTCGCCATCTCAGCTTGTCACTGACTGCTGAGATGAGAGAGGCTCGGATGGTGTCCTCACTGATGGTGCCATCCCTACTGGGACCTGCACAGGAAAAAGGCAGAAACCACTTGCTTATTTCCCAGGCACTTTCTACTCCTTTTGTGGGACAAAATGAGTTGACACTTTCAAAGTGGGAGGAAAGGACAAATGGGATAAATTTATGCCAAAGAAAAACACTTGATTCAGGTCAAGGGCATTCTCAGGTTTCGCTGCTAAGCTGAAGTAGAGAGGAACCCACCGTAGAGGCCAATAAGAAGACCGAGAACAGGCAGTTTCCTTGATGTAAGGGTAATAAGGCTTCCCTTCAAGACTTTTACTCCTTTACTCTTTACCGAAGGAATCGGAAAGAACAAATGAGCAAAAGAGAGTGATGTACAGAAAATCCAACAGCTGATAAATGTCCCTTCCCATATAATGTGTCTTCTATAATTTCCTTGCATATTTCATATCAAATAAACTTATCCCTGTGATACTTGCTTCAAAAGGTTCTCCCGGTAACAGAAGTATGTATTTTCTTCATGACTACCAGTGTCCTTCAATTGGGGTCCTGATTCAGCAAATGTGTACATGGTGTGGGTGGGGAATTACATTTATCTGTCACTGCCTATAGTGAATAAAAACTGATTACAGACTAGTTTACAAAGTATCACTTCTACTTTGAGCTGAAAATTTTTGGAGACAATTAGTTACACCCATGGGGGGGGGGGGGACGACCCCACCCCTTTAGTCCGTTTGCAAAATGTATCCAAACTCTTACCATTCATGTTCCCACATCATAGGCCTGTTCCTAGTACCAAAAAGGTGCACTGTTTCTAAAATGAAATTGAGCTTTCCAAACGATAGGCAGCCAGCTCCACACGGGCTCTTCGGTGTCCTGTCTGTCCACAGTTCTTGATGTTCCATAAGCTGGTCGGTCACCCTACTCTTTAATTAGTAAAGCTGTCTTCCTACAGAAGGTGGTTCATACCAGGTTGCCCTGAATGTTTTTCCGGCTTTTTGCAAATAACATTGGGACATTCTCTGATTTCATAGGTTTTGAAAGGAAGAGTCTAAGTCTAAAGTCTAAGTCTAAAAGTCTAAGTTCTGCTTTTCTTTCTTTTTTTATTTCCACCACAGAAGAACTGTTTTTTCCTGACTTGGGTTTTCTTCTTCTTGTGAGGGAAAATGAGTATAGACAGTGTCTCCATGGCCAGGTTTTCCTAGGAGTGTCCTTCATCCACTTGTCCTGAGGACACAGCTTGCACACAGTGAGAGGGAGAGCCCAGGATCAGACCCGCAGTGTGCACTCCTTCTCACTCCAAGGACCTCCCCTCTTCCCTGCTAGAAACCTCTTGCTGAGGACAGCCCAGACGGTATCCATCTTACAGGGTTCACAGAGAGGCAAGAGGCAGGTAATACTTTCTGGTTGATTATTAACATACACATCCGTAAGGTATGTACTTTCCAGAATTCATTTCTCATTTTACAAGAGTATTTCAGCTTATTTTGTATTCCTGAAAAGCAAAAGTGTTAACTCGGGTAACTTGTGCTTTGGAATTCAGAATGGCAAAACAAGAGGGCAACCACATTTCCCCTATGAAGACTGAGCTCTTGTTTTCCACATCCCTGGCCTCTTAATACCTAACTTTTCCGAAGATTCTTGTCGATTTACCAACTACTGCACCACCTCTGGGCTCATTTCCCTAATTTTTTCTTGCTGTTTTCCTGTCTGACCGCCTCTGTATTCGCATCTTCCCCTACAGAGACCAGGATGACTTGAGCAACTTTCTCCCATTCACTAATTCATGTCTCCATCCATTCCTTCTTGCACCTTTGACCTCTCTTTCTACCACTCCTGCTTCCTGTGAGCAGCTCCCCTCAGCCCTGACTTCTTGCCCATCTCTCAGTCTCGTGGGCAGGCTCTCTGCTGAGGCGGCCTCTCTCACATTCTGTCAGACCACCAGGCCTCCTAACTCCAAAGGCCTCACCTGCCAAACACAACCTGATCCAAATCCTCAATCTTTCTGACTCTTAACGCTCTAGCCGCCTTTTATCATCTTGCCACAACGGCAAAAAATCCTCAGGACATCTTCAAAGGACTGAAACCATCAGATGGGAGTTCTCCACTCTTCTCCCACTCTCCTTTGAAACAAGAATCCTCACCCCTTTAACTATGGAACTATGGTTTGACTCCTCACTGTTCAGAAGCACTACCTTCCCTTTTACAGGAAGACAACTTGTGTTCCTCTAGATCTTTCCAAAAGACCACATGCTTTTATGCTTTCATCTGTTCTTCCTCCTAATCTGATTAGTCTAAGCACAATGACTTTTTTTTCCACTCTGCTCTTGGCTAAGGAAAGGTCTGTTTATTCACCTCTCTTCCTAGCCCAGAGCCGTGGACAATCTTTGCAATGCTATTCTCTCTAGTTCTTTCCTCTGAGTTCAAGGCCAGTCTTATCCAGCATCACTCTAATCCATACACATACTCAAGGGGAGGTGATATTACTCCTCTAAGAAGATGAAAGCTGGTTCTTAGAAAGTGAAAACCTCTTGTTCTTTTTATGTATAGAGTGGAGATATACATACAGTACGTAAACAGATATATAGTATAATATACAGTATTAACAGTTCACAGAAGGGATGATTAAGGGAAAAAATGTCTAAAAAGGCTCCCGAGGAGGATAATGAAGAAAGAAAGGTTAACACTGCTGTAATCCATCTGTGTGATTCTTGCTTTTCTACCAGATATTTTTCCAGCCTTGTCACCATGTCCCAACCTCATCCCCCAAATTATGGTCTACATTTGTTACAACACTTAAATTATACTGATCACAACCTATGAAAGGCAAACTTCCTGAAGGCCTTGCACGTGCTCTACTTACTTCCCTGCTGGATGATTCTCCTTTTTTCCATAGCCAGCCCTACCTCTTTCATTAACAAACTCTCAAGTCATTCTAACTAACAAAAACAGTTTCATGTTCTTAAATATCAGATCCCATCTTCTACCATTAAATATGGTTAAGACTAACCCCCACTAGGTGCACCTGGGTGGCTCAGTCGGTTAAGCATCCAACTTCAGCTCAGGTCATGAACTTGTGGCTCGTGGGTTCGAGCCCCGTGTTGGGCTCTGTGCTGACAGCTCAGAGACTGGATGGAGCCTGCTTCGGATTCTGTGTCTCCCTCTCTCTCTCTCTGTTCGTCCCCTACTTGCACTCTGTCTCTCTCGCTCCCAAAAATAAAGATTAAAAAGAAAAAAAGACTAACCTCCACTAATGATCTTCCCTCTATTCGACATAATTCCCAACAATACTTCTTACTCTATTTATCAGTTTAAGAACATACTTTGAACTTTAAAAATACCCCAGAGTACAAAAAAGAGAAAGGTATATTTTAAAAACTTCCTGAAACTGGAATTTCAAGATGGGAAGGACAGTGTAGATCTCTGGAAAAGGAGGCACGTGCTAACCTAAATCTGGGCTGGGCCACCACCCGTTACAAACCAGGAATTGGGGATTCCTATACTCTGGAGTTTCCTATACTCTGTTGCAATAGAGACTAGGTCAGAAACTCAGAGGTAGGTTGTTACAGACACATGTTTATTCCACCCTGTATTAAGTTGTTTCAGTAACTTATTTTTCAGATTTAACTGCAATTAGCATTTTTTCTAACCTTTTCAATTTGTTGTGAGAAACCAAAACCATAAATTGGTTTTCACCACCCTGGCAAAAATGGCAGATCAAAGCAAGTCAGAGAGATTGAATTCTGGCAGTATTTCCTGGTAAAAATTTGGCTGTCCCACTGGGGACAGGAACAGTATCTTGAAAGAATTTGACTGCTGAAGGGCTCAGCATTGAATTGTGGTAGCTGCTCAGACAAAATTATTTGAGTAAATGGAAGCAGTGAGTGTTAAAATGTGCAGTGTGAAATATTTTACTCTATTGTTTGCTTTTCAACACCCCTTCCAACACATGTCCCTTCAAGGCGGTAGAGCGATGTGGCCAATCATATGTAGCACTTAGTGTTCCATTCATCTATGTAGAAGTTATCTGAAGTAATAAAGGATTAAGGGTCTTATTTTGTAACTAGCCAGGGTTTTTCACACACAAACACATCAAATTTTGTTAAAATTATTACACTAAAATGGACCGACTTACACTGATGTGAAGTTTTAAAATTTCTTTTTAAAAATACACATTTAAATTCTGGAATTTATATTGTTTCTCTTATAAAATACACGAGAACAAATGTTACCATACAGCACCAAATAAGGCCATCCAAGTTAAGTCTCTAGCTGAAGCCATGAGCACTCAAAATGGCAGCCAAGCTGAGGCAGCAGGTGCCTGCTTTCAATAAAGGTCATAGTTCACCCGAGGCGGGTGGAAATGCCAAGATTAGACCTCGTCCTTTCCTCTGCCACACACAGACCTTACATACAGTATATTTAAACATTTAAATCCACCTACTTTCTAAAAAGAAGAGAACTGTAATTAAGATCTGAAATATGAATGCCAAAGAAGAAAATCTATTAAAATTCAAAATTCGATGCACCTTGACACTTTAAGGGATTGTTTAAACAAATAAGAAAAGAGACTTGATGACAGATTCTCTTCTGCTTGATCACTTTTCAAACCAAAAATTTTTTCCTCAAATGTCTTAAGAGAAATTTTAATTTTCTTTGTACCTGCTCTAATAAGCCTTGGGTTAAACAGAGTTTGTGGCAAACGCCATGCATCAAGTCCCCACACAGTGACCTTTACCCATGCAGAGTCAGATTTCAGAAGTGCCCTTCTACAATTCCAGATTAGCAGCAATTGAAACGGTAACAACGATTTTGAGAAACAGCTCTAAGTAAACCTTCATTTAAATGTCAGGTAGGGTTCAATTATTGAACCTAATCCTTAGGAATTACAACATAATTAAAAAAATTTTTTTTTCTACTATTAGGAAACCAATATGCTACTCGATAGATCTGATAATTCAACAAATAATTTAGGCTAGTATCTTCAAAGTGCACTAGTATAGACTACTTGATTTAAAACTATCTTTAAACACTTAATCAGTTTTATTTACCTCCTAACAGTACTTACTAAATGATCACTGTTTCCTGTCACTCAAAAAGATCATTTATATTAGAGAATCCAGGGCAATCCCAAAGTAAAGTACAAGATAACTGAACAGTAAACTTTAAACACATTCAATTTATTTAAAAACAAAAACAGTACATCCCCTTCTCTCTTTCTCCAACTGCTGCCCTCTGGCAACCACCCCTCTCCTGTTCCCTACATCTATGAGCCTGGCTGGCTTATCTATTGCTTGGCTTATTTATTTTTAAGATTTCACAAATAAGCAACATCATATAGGGGTGCCTGGGTGGCTCAGTCGGTTGAGCATCCGACTTCGGCTCAGGTCATGATCTCACGGCTCGAGAGTTCCAGGCCTGCATCGGGCTCTGTGCTGACAGCTCAAAGCCTGGAACCTGCTTCAGATGCTGTGTCTCCCTCTCTCTCTCTGCCCCTCTGCCACTCACTCTCTCAAAAATAAATAAAAAACATTATAAGCAACATCATATGGTATTTGTCCTTCTCTGACTTATTTCTAACTAAACACAGTAAACTTTTCTGAACTCTAACCAGCAAAAGTGAATCACCTGCACAGCATTTTTACTTCACGATGTTACTTAGTCCCACACAATGGTCTTTGGTTTGGCATCTGTGCTACAGATCAAACTATGGAGCCTAAGCAACCCCAAACGGTGCTTTACTATCTGCTCAGAAACCGGATCAAGCCCATTTGGATCACTCGATCAAGTCCCATTATTTCCTTTTATAATAAAAACACACAAAAATAGGTCAATCTCTGATATAGGAAGAACATTCAAATAACTATATGGATAAAGGCATTCTGATTCATGCTAGTAAGTGCACACCTGGCAAGTTCATTAAGCTGCTTACAAAGGCTTTTATTTATAGTCTTTGAATATGTAAGCTTCTAATACTACTACCAGCCTCTGTGTGGGTTATGGAACTTCTCTTCCAAAGAAATCAGGGAACCTCAATTTATCTTTTTTTAAGAAATATTTATTTTGGGAGAGAAAGAGTGTGAGCAAGCGGGGGGGGGAGAGAG
>NC_064808.1:39013942-39065733 GCF_023721935.1 Panthera uncia | reverse complement strand
GGAGAGACAGGGAGAGACAGGGAGAGACAGGGAGAGACAGGGAGAGACAGGGAGAGAGGGAGAGAATGAGAACCCCAAGCAGGCTCCGTGATGTTAGCACACAGTCTGACACGAGGAGCCATCTCACGAACCGTGAGATCATGACCTGAGCCGAAATCAGAGTCGGACGCTTAACCGACTGAGCCACCCAGGTGCACCTCAATTTATCTTTTAAACACCGTCAGAGCATTACTCTTTATTTAAGCTCTAGAAAGTCTCTGTAACCACAGTCAGTAAGAAAAAAGTGGACTTAAGGAAAACCATCAGTTTACACTTCTCGAAAAAAAACACACACCGCAAAGAAAAGTTTACATTAGTTTACATAAAAATTCAAGTTTTCAAAAGTAGAGGTAAGTAGGTATGAACCTCATTAAAGTAGGACGCCAAAGCAGTAGCTACTACAAAGAGACACGGTGCTACCCAATCATTCGATGATCATAAAAACCGAGAGGCGTTACTAGCAGGCGTGAGCACAAAGGCCAGTTAATTTGAAGGACAGTAAAATTCCATCCTTAAAAAAAGATGGGTCAGAATCAAAGTCATTCCTTAAGATTATTTTGTGAAAGAGAACAATTTAAAAACCTACAATGTTAGAAGTATCCTATGGAAATAACCCCAGGAAGCCAAATGAATCAGCTACTCATACCCTTCATACACCAAAAAAAAAAAAAAAGTTAAAATCCAGTATCAATTTAGATAAAGGCCTTTTTTTTAAAGCTTTCAAAATTTATTATTATTTTGGATTTCTGCAGCAGAAAAGGTTTTAAACATTTAGCACAGCAAGCCCCTTGGCAAGCCCTCACTGACTGCCCACAAGGGAAGAAAATGCTACTTTACCCTGAAGACAAGGCAGGTCTTCCCAAAGGCAGTCTGTGAAAGACTGTGGAGGAGAGGTGCCCAAAGCCACACACAAGCGTGAACCAGTATGCCCACATTGAGCGGGGTGCCATATTCGGGAAGGTCAATTTTTGTATGCTAAACTCATGAATCCAGGATGACGAGAGAGGGAAGACCAGTATTAGACAAGACAGTCAAAAAAACCTTGTCATGTTTACTAGTCTCAATCCTCAAAGGAATGTTACTCAATAGGAAGCTTATTTTCCTTAAGTTTTTTTTCTCTTTATTAAATATGGACCAACAACAAATGGAAAAATGTAGAAATAATTCTGCTGCAGCATTTACAAGATTTTCTGCTAATATTAAAAAATATATATAGTCTTAATGTTTGTTTATTTTGAGAGAGAGAGAGAGAGAGAGAATGAATGAATGAGCGAGCAGGGGAGGGGCAGAGAGAGGGAGCAAGAGAATCCCAAGCAGGCTTCGTGCTATCAGCACAAAGCCTGATGTGGGGCTCGAATTCACCAACCATGAGATAATGACCTGAGCGAAACCAAGAGTAGGACGCTTAACTGACTGAACCACCCAGGTGCCCCTCTGCTCCTAACATTTAAAACAAGACTTAACAAACACAAAACCAGTTTCTGAAATGTCTTTTAACAGTACCCTACCAAACTAAATGTTTCTGATCCTTGTTTATGATTGAGTTTAGGAACAAAATCTTAAAAGGATATGATTAAATTCTGATGCTGAGATAATACAGCATTAAGGAAGATTTCCAAAAGAAATTCTAGAGTAGGTATTGGCTTTAACTTTAGGGGTACCATTCATAATTTTCTAGTAAAGAATGGAGGCCAGATTGCCTCCTGTTGTGTCACACATAGCATATGATAACCCAATAATTAAGGACATACTTTTAGTTATTTTAGACAAAATTACACGAATTACATAAGACTGTGTAGGTGTGCTACTTTGGACCTTGCTAACGTATAATAGTTTGTCCAAAATTATTTCACATATAAGGGTATTCATATATTAAAGGCATCAGGATGAATGTGATGAGTATCATCAATTGAATACTTAACATATTTTCCTAAGCATCTTGTTTAATAATAGCTCCAGCTATGATTTTCCCAAAAGATGACAAGAAACAAAAAATAACGGTGGAGATAAGCACTCATTCTCCAATGTTGCTATTAAACTATAATAAACTAAAAATGATACTATATGTATGTTAAAGGGTCTAAAGTCTAGTATGCAGAATTGTAAATCAACTGTAATCATCTACATAGCCTCCTGAAATAAATCAAACTCCAAAGAGAACTTTCACACTGCTGAGACTAGGATTGAGGGAGTGCCAAACTTTTAAGCCTCCGTGCATTGGACAGGGACAGAGTGGCTGGTGGGGGGCGGGGGGCTGGCGTGGGGTGGGGGGGGAAGACACCACCTAATGCCTCACCTGGTGCTCCTACCCATCATTTTTTAGGGATCTTGTATGGGTCATTTGTCCTATATCCCACTTGGATATGTCCTATATACAGGATCTTGTATAATATCTATCTTATATACATGTATCTTATATCATGTATCAGTATCATGGACAGAGTCCAATCTTAACTCTGCCAGTAATAAATAAAATAAAAATAAAATCTTTGTGCTAAGTATCAATACGTATTACCACTTAGATTGTTTTTATCTTTTTTGATATGTAAACAGGTTTCTTCCTTCATTACCCACTGACTACCAAAGTATGTAACAAATTCAGTGTGACGTTAAGTAACTTTTCAACAGAGTCTAGACAATGGAAAGAGTCCTCGGGAACTATGGCTTTGAGGTTTTGTGGAAATTCGTTTTGTTTTGTAAATGTAAAATCCATTATAAAAATAAAGTTTGGTTAGCATACACTGAATAGCTACGGGTAAAACTAATAACAGTATTTGCATGTTCTGCTTTAAAAATAGTCCAAAGTTAAATCTGATTTGGGCCCTAACATACCCCTCTGTAAAATAGAAACTGAAGTCCTATGGCAATGTAACAATGTAAAGGAAATGCTGCTAAGTGCGACCAGTAAGTTAGGATACACCCAATGGCTTTAGGCTACTAACTGATAAGATTTTAAAGAAGAAAAACTCTAAGCTAGCCTGCTGAGGAATTTGAAACATGGCTGTGAGATCTAACACATGCATTCATATCACAGGGGAGGGGGACACTGAAGCTAACAGTGCTGGTCAGAAATCATGGGGCGCCTGGGTGACGCAGTCGGTTAAGCGTCCGACTTCAGCCAGGTCACGATCTCGCGGTCCGTGAGTTCGAGCCCCGCGTCAGGCTCTGGGCTGATGGCTCGGAGCCTGGAGCCTGTTTCCGATTCTGTGTCTCCCTCTCTCTCTGCCCCTCCCCCGTTCATGCTCTGTCTCTCTCTGTCCCAAAAAAAAAAAAAAAACGTTTAAAAAAAAAAAAAAAAATTAAAAAAAAAAAAAAAAAAAAAAAAGAAATCACACATAACTGACTCTCCAGCACTATGATGGCCAAAGCTTATATTGGCCATTATTACAATCAGTTAACAACTCTACCAAAACATTCTGAAACGAGCCCTTGCAAAGTAGCTTAATGTTCTGTTAGGAATAGGAGTAAAGGTATCCAAGTGGGATATAGGACAAATGACAAGATAAACTTGTCCAGTCTCAAAAAGAAACTATGGAAAACAAAGTACACCTCATGTGTGTCAAGGGAAAAAAGTTCCTAATACTTAAGATTTATGTAGTTCTTTGTGTTGGAAATACCAAAAGGAGTTGTACATAAAGATGTGAGGCTTGTTCTTTTTGTCGGCATCTTTTAAAATAGAGACATTACGTCATATACATAACGCAAAACTTTCCATTCGGAAAGTGGACGTGGATTTCCATTTGAATACAGGAAAGGTTAACGACATACATCCTAAAGGCACATCTACCCCTTCATAGATGGATTCAAAGAACTCTTTCTCAAGGTGTGAATTATTACATGATTACTTTCAAGGATGAGAATCTTAACAGCAGATCCAAAGTGTCCAAAGAACAGATTCTATTCAGGGTCAAGTCCTAGGCCAGAAGCACCTCATTTTGTTATTTTCTCTCCTCAAAGTTTCAAAACACTTAGGTAAATCAGAGTTGAGACAACTGTAACCACTCTCTGATAAAAGGACATCACTGATATGAAGTAAACCTAGAGACCCTGGCACAAAGCAAGTATGGCCGATAGTACATGCTCTGATAAACTTCATAAAGGAGCCAATTAGTCCACTGACTTTCTTCTCCAAAAGATGCTCATCTGTTTTCACATATATCCAGGCTAGGGAAATCTAAGTACCGTATCTGTTAATAGTTCAACACACACAAAGTTCATGAAAGAAAATATGTGACCCACAGCAAAGAGTGAAAAGAGTCAATCAGATTTATTTTTATGCCTGGATAGAAGGCTCATTTATATAATGATAGATCAACCACCTACTTCAAGTTCTGGATTATAGGACATTGACCATTAAGAGTTTTTCCTGCAACAAGGAAGAGTATTCTAATATTTCACATGGAAAAGTGAAACGCACTTTTCACAACAGGAGACTCTGACTTTCCTTATGGGAGAAATACAGTGTTGAAGAGTACTTACCAACAGTGGCCACTGGAGGCTGGGAAGGATACTGAGAACTCGCTGTGGCAGGATACTGACCACCAGGTGGGTAAGGACAGCCTGGGTAGCCACTAAAAAGAGAGCAAAAAACATTAAATGTTAATATGACAAAGATACTAGAGTATCTTTAAGAATCCCATTCAGGAAGTTAAGTTTGACATGTTTTATCAGTTAATGACTTTTAGAGTTACGAGTGTCTTCTCAAGCAAAGTGGTATAGAAATTCCATTAACGACACTGGATTTACTCCTAAGTAAATGGTTAAAATACTCTTGCTTGGCCTGGTTATTTGAGGGTCATCTTCACAGGAGCAGAAAGCAACTAGAGTATTTCTAAGGGCAGTTCAATGGTATCAGAACTGGAAGCAAAATATATATATATATATATATATATATATATATTTGCCTGTGGTTCATTGATAAGCTTTGTGAATATCTGATCTGAAAATTCTCTTTAAAGTTTTAAAAATTTTCTTCTCACTCTATGGATAGTTTGTGTCACTCATGTATTCGTATCAGAGAAGGAACTTTCCTCAGAAGTATTCTCCTCCAATCTTTTATCCAACACTGTTTTATAAATATCATTAACAAATGATCATCTGACAAATGGTCATACTTTTCTACTCAACACTAAATACCATTTTGATGTCACTTCCAACTAATGGCCCTAAATTTGCATTCTGGAAAACCACTTGAATAGCAGGAGACTTCCAACATTTCCCCCTCTGTCTTGTCTTCTCTTCTTTGGGTGATCTTTTAAATTCCTTCAACCATTCTTCACAGGACATGATTTTTAGGTCTAATCACTCTCCTCTGAATGTTCACTAGTTTGCTAGTGTTTCACTTACGATGGAGAAGAAAAGTAAAACAAGATGACTACTAGCTACCTGTTAGTTTGATAACGAATTGTAATTAGTCACCAGATCTATGACATTTGCAATTCTGATCAATATGCCTTTTACAAGTCCATTAAAATTACTGATTAAAAACAGCCAGTTCAGGAGCAAGAGCTCTGAGTTTGGAGTCAGTAATCCCCTTTCAGTGTAGTGGCTCAAAGATTCTACCAGCTCACACTTTGTAACTTGTCCCCAAGAAAAACATTTTGTACAGTGTGTTCAAGATTCAGTGTAATCACAATACCATCTATCAGTATAAAAAACATAATCAAAGAAGAAAAAAATGAAGCATTTATGTTCTTAGCAGATACATGCCAAAGGCTACTGAATGGTATTTTTATTTCTAGTCTTTAGTAGCCCTGCTACCATGGTGCAAGGAAATGGTGCCAATCTTACATTTCTTAATCTACAGTTTTGAAAACTGGGATAGCAGTGCCTGGGTGGGTGGCTCAGTCAGTTAAGTGACTCTTGATTTCAGCTCGGGTCGTGATCTCATCGTTTGTGAGGTGGAGCCTGGCATCGGGCTCTGTGCTGACAGCATGGAGCCTGCTTGGGATTCATTCTTTCTCTCTCTCTCTCTCTCCTCCCCACCTCCCTGCTCACATGCATGGGTGCTGTCTCTTTCTTAAAATAAATAAATGAATAAACATTAAAAAAAAAAAAACTGGGATAAATATGTTTTCTTCCGGGGTTACTCCCATTTTGCACCTTTTTAAAGACAATCTGTGATTACTGCTGAATTTTTCAGTAACTTGGTATAAAACTTTTCTAGGTCTACAGGTATTAGCTTCCAAAAATTCCTTTGTCCCTTAGTTTGTTCCATTTTTTTTCTTCGTGGTTATTCTCTATGTTCAGGGTTAATAATTTTTCTTGAGTAAAGAATTAGTTGAATAGTACTATTTTCTATCTTTGTGCATTATTAAACTAGTTGCCTTAGGCAGCAAATCTTTTCCAAACTTTTAAAGAGCCTTTTTTAAACTAAGTATTTAAAAAGAATTTTCCAACACTCTAATGTTCCTTTTTCTTGACATACTCCTTCAAATTTTACTTTTTATTATATTTAAGGCACTGTTTCTAAGTGCTTGTGTAGGTGCTAAGATATGAATCCATTTCTTCCTCAGTCCTGATTGGATCAAGGAAACAACAAATGCTAAGTAAAATTAATTCAAGAGATGTAGAATGGAAAATCACTATCAGAGATCAGGGAAGGTTTTGGGAGATCTGTAACATCTATGAAGGTTGTACCTTTATTCTCTTTAATTCCTTTACTCATAACCCTATATTCTCCAGCCATACTACATACAGTGTTTCCCTATTCTTTCCTGGGATTTGGGGGAACTATCACACTTTTGCTTACATAAAATGAGTGGGTTGGACTTAAGAATTGGTAAGTATCCCCTAAGTTGTAAAATGTTGTAACTTTTTGCTGCTCTTTGCTTTGGTATTCGGAAATACCAAATTTCCTTTTTTTTTTTTTTTTTTTAATGTTTATTTATTTTGAGAGCAGGCGGAGGGCAGAGACAGAATCCCAAGCAGGCTCTGTGCCGTCTGTGCAAAGCCTGACGTGCGGCTTGATGTCATGAACTATGAGATCGTGACCTGAGATGAAAACAAGAGTTGGATATGTAACCAACTGAGCCACCCAGGCGCCCCTGAATCTCCTTCTGTAAGGTCATCCTCATGAATCAGTTCTCTCATTTATGAAGCTATTGCTGAGCTCCCACTTCTGAAGCAGATGTGAAGTTCTATTTATCGCAGCACTTACCATTTTCTGTCTTTTCTGATACCAGGAACTGGTTCCTAATATCTTATTACATGCTTGCTAGTACACATACCCAAACTGGAACAACTATTCTTGACATACCTTTTAGGTGCCTTGTATACATGCTGCAGGTGCTAAATTAAACTTTCAAAGGATCTTAAGATTTGGAAGAGAACTTAGAGATCATCTAGTCCAACTTTCTATAGCAAGAATAAAGACTCATATTCACTGTTTTAAGATAAAGATCTTCTTGAGTCACTGATTTATTAATTCTCCTTTAGGACAAAGGGAGAAGAGAAAGAGGTTCTGAAGTTCTTCGGCCAAAACCTTTTATATACAGAAAGAAACAGATGGCAATTTGAATATAGTTACCCTTAATGACTCATTAGCATATTATTTATATTTTGAGATTAAAAGTTACATTTCAAAGGAAAAAACCCATCAAATTTCTGAAAAATAGCTGTTTCAAAAAGGAACTTCTAGGGTGTCTGGGTGGCACAGTTGGTTAAGATTCAGCTTTTGATTTCAGCTCAGGTCATGATCTCACAGTTGCTGACCTAGAGCCCTGCATTGGGCTCTGTGCTGGGGCAGCACAGAGCCTGCTTGAGATTCTCTCTTCCTCTCTCAAAAATAAACAAACATTAAAAAAAAAAAAAAAAAAAACAAAACTTAAAAAAGGACTTCTTACAAATAACCTCACAAAAGACACTTTTATAGTTATCTGAGTAAGATTTACAGTTTTGTAATATTTTCCACCTTCATTTTTATCTATGAGTTTCTTTGAAATGGCTTTATTGTTCAGAAGCCCACTATCTTACTATACTTCCAACAACCATTTCCTCAGGTCCAAAGTTCTTTCTTATTAGCAACTATTAATTGTAAAGCCTTGTAATTTCAAGGCTTCAGACAAGAAGATCCAATTTCTAGAAGTAAATCAGAAAATTAAAGGCCTCAAGAAATCTAAAACTTATAGCCTGTTTATATATTACAATCATAGGAATCGTTATTGCCCCTGACAGATGTTCATCTAGTCTCTGTTTACATCTCTAATGTAACAGAATGCTTACTATCTTATAAAGCAAGTCTCTGAAATTAAGAAAGACCCAGAAATAAATGAGACTGCTAAATTTCACTTATAAAATCCTGTATATTTTATATGTACATACATCATATATATGTAGCCAGGAAAGCTCGCTACATTTATCTGTGAGGGTTATATGAAGCTAAAGAGTTAAGCAGGGTTAAAAATTTCTTGTTAATAAAGTGGCTAGAAATCTCATCTGGGCACCAGTATATGCCAGTCTTGCATTTTAAGTCAGCCCAAAGACCACCTTTGGAATGTATTCCTAGATTACCACTGAAACAAGTACACATGTGAACCATGGGTTAATAATTATTTCTCATTGATTTTCTAGTGTGTCTTACTCATAAGACTGATGTATTAATTTAACTTACCTGAGTTATGTTATCATCAAATGGAAAATAAAGGTTGGTAGTACATGTAGTCTATGAATTAAATAAATAAATGCCTGGGGACAAGACTGACCCCATCATGTAAACCATTAATTCATTCCCTGTAATTTACAAAAAAGGGAAGGTTTTTTGTTTTTTGTTTTTTTTTAATAGGGTATTAAAGTATTTTTCTCCTTAGTTGAATTCATTAGATTTAGTATTCCATTAACCTTTCAGCTATCTACACTAAATATATAAAGTTCTTAAAAGGGAAGTAGCAAGCAAGGATTTCAAGGTCCAAAGCCAATCAAGATCATTATCATTATCCCACGCCTTCCTTCTATGTAAACATATTGGAGCTGCACTTATCTAGAATTGAAAAAAAAATCCTGACCTATATACATACCATAACATTTCACCAATAAACCATTTTACCTTCCATTAAACTGAAACTAAGTTTACTTTGATGCCCTATGCTAGCACCCATTATTTTGATTCTAGAACTAACAGAATTTCTAATATAATTATTCAAAAGATTAATTTTTCATTACCTGGGGTTGGGAGGATATCCAGATGGATATGCAGAGATTCCACTTGGCATGCCTGGTATATAGGAAGCTAAAAATAATTTTTGACATTTTAAAATAATTTGCATAGTCCTGGATACATAGGCTATCAAATAAGACATACATCACTGTCAAACCACTGCAAAATTTCACACAGGTAAAGAATCCAAATCTCAGCACCAAAACAAAACAAACACTCCATCCATATTAGTTCCTTACTGCGAGCAGTAAGTATCTTCAAACCACATGATTCTCAAAGCATCAAATATGAGTTATGACCTTACACATGACAATCCCAACAAGGAATAACTGACAAACAGGTCAACCTGCTCAGCTCTCGACACTCTCCTGAGACAGTAGCTGGTTAAACTGGAATTTAGAGGAAGGTAATTCTGCCCTCATCTGGTCCAAGGTCAGCTTCTTATAAAGTGACCTTTTTATTATGTCTAAGAAATATTTTCATATTTCTTGTAAGACTATGTTGACCAATTTGCACAGCTGGTTTTGTTGGTTTGATTGAGAACTCTCAAACAGTTCAAATCAACTACAAGAAGTCCTTTATGAAACTTAAAAACTTATATTCAGCTAGACTGGTTAAAAACAAAACAAAAGCTTGGAAATATTAGGGGAAAGTTCAAATCTAGCAAGTTTAAGGAATGGTGTATATATATAAAGTTTACTTATTCATTTTTGACAGAGAGCATGAACGAGAGCGAGCACACGAGCAGGGGAAGGGGGGGGGAGGGGGGGGGGGAGGGGGGGGGGGAGAGAGAGAGAGAGAGAGAGAGAGAGAGAGAGAGAATCCCAAGCTCTGTGCTGTCAGTGCAAAGCCAGACTTGGCGCTCAACCAGGAACTGTGAGATCATGACCTGAGCCAAAACCAAGAGTTGGATGCTCAACCGACTGAGCCACCCAGGTGCCCTGATTTATATATTTTTTAATGTTTTTTTTTTAATTTATTTTTGAGACACAGAGAGATACAGAGCGCGAGTGGGGAAGGGGCAGAGAGAGAGGGAGACAACAGAATTGGAAGCAGGCTCCAGGCTCTGAACTGTCGGCACAGAGCCCAACGCAGGGCTTGAACTCACGAACTGTGAGATCATGACCTGAGCTGAAGCTGGATGCTCAACCAACTGAGCCACCCAGGCACCCCTGATTTACATGTTTTTTAAAGAGAACACTAAAGACCTAGAACTAGTTAGTGGTGCCAGGAGACTAATCAACACAGATGAAGAAAAAATTAGTTTCGGCCTTAATTGGAAATGACTTGTCTGAGAATCAATTTATCCTCAGTGAAATTTTTCACACTGAATGCAATGGTGAATTAGCTCTTAATCCAATCATAAATATTCTAGTGCCCTCTATGTGACCGGCACCAGGAATTTGATGAAAAACAAAGAATTCCTGGCTTCAAGTTGCTTATGGTCTAGTGGGAGAGAAAAGCCAGAATAATAGAGTGATAAGTACTATGACAGGAGAAGTACAGAGCGCCATATATGTGTATGTGTGTGTGTCCAACTGAACCACCCAGGTGCCACAAGAAATGAACTTTTTAAGCACAGAATGTTAAGTGGCTGGGAGAAGTATGCTGGACTCTGACCAAGGGCCTTAGAAATCTTTACCAGAGTTGCTGAGTATATACCTACAAGTAGCACTGTTCATAGTCTTCCTGTTAGAATGAACTATAGATATCACAGGTAAATTTCTTCTTAAGTATAATGAAGCTACTAGGATGGTGATGTTCAATGCTATTTCAGAAAGGGAAAAATACCTCGCAAAATGTCTCAGTTGCTGGATTCCATAAGACATTTTTTCTTCCTGGGCAAAACACAGTTTCGTTTTGTTTTTTAAAGTTTATTTACTTATTTTGAGAAAGAAAGAAAGAGAGAGCACGTGTGCATGCATACACAGGAGAGTGGGGGAGGAAGAAAGGAAAGAGGAGAGAGAGATCCCAAGCAGGCTCTGAACTGTCAGCACAGAGCCTGATGTGGGGTTCAAACTCACGAACTGTGAGACTGTGACCTGAGCCAAAATCAAGAGTCAGACACTTAACTGATTCAGCCACCCAGGCACCCTGAGCACAGCTGATCTTTAGGAACATGCAAACATGAGGCTTCTATTAAGTGTCAGCAACACACATAGTCAATTACTGACCCCCATGCTAGTTTCTCTTGTACACATAAACCATCACCTCATGGTTAAAAGCAATTCCGCATCATCATAAGCAATTTTCCTTTTCTAAGGTTCTGAAAAGCTACTCATTCCTTCAAATTTTGATTCTTAGAAACAACAAATGTTATTTGAATCCAAGAGTGTCACGGAAGAAGATAATGAGGTAAAGTAAATTCGCAGCCAGAATAAAATGGAATACAAATACACATAATGTACAGAGTTATTAGAGGGATTAAAGAAGAATGAATACAAAGTGCTTAGCTGTAGGGGCGCCTGGGTGGCTCAGTCGGTTAAGCGGCCGGCTTTGGCCCAGGTCATGATCTCGCGGTCCATGAGTTCGAGCCCCGCGTCGGGCTCTGTGCTGACAGCCCAGAGCCTGGAGCCTGTTTCAGATTCTGTGTCTCCCTCTCTCTGACCCTCCCCCGTTCATGCTTTGTTTCTCTCTGTCTCAAAAATAAATAAACACTAAAAAAAAAAAAAATTAAAAAAAAAAAGTGCTTAGCTGTATAGTTAAGAGTATACAGTTATAGTTAACAACTCCGTAAATGTTGACTATTACTGTTAGTTGTCCAAAAAACGAGTTTTGGCCATAACATGTTTTAATGTGACTCATACCTAGCTCAAAGTCATCCTAAAACAGGAGATCAAAAATGTTCTCAGTAATAATAACAGAAGTATACAATTTCTGAACTAGAAGATAATATTTAAGTATATATCCAAATTTCTGGGTTATTCTTTGGTGTGTGTGGGGGGAATTTAGACCTTCATCTCTTTACAGTCATAGCTAATAATTGATATTGTTTAAATGTAAAGAAAGTATTAAAACTGGAATCAATGGACAATAAATTGGTCTCTTCTAGTAATTTATTTACATCAGCTCTAGATTTTTAATGTGATACAGTGAGTGCAAAACTGAACTGCAATAATAATCTCTTTAGTGTGGTCTCTTTCTGGAATGCTGCATTTCCAATGTCAATATAAATAAAACTGGAAGAAATTTAGGAAATTAGAACACTACCTAAACTTCTGAAAAGGTGATCTTAAGTGGTCACTAGCTATGTTATTTGAGCAAATGTACATGAACGACAAACTAGGAAGTATTTGCTATTTGAAACTTAAATGAGCAAGAGTGTCTAATCTCAGGTACTAGAGTCAACTGAATTTATTAAGATGAAAACAAATTTCTGGCACAAAAGAATCACACTACAACTTTTAGTAAAAGAACTACTAATATCTAAAACCAAACAATCTGCAAAGGCAGGGAAGGAAAAGAAAATGGGTTCAGAAATTCTTTCTGTTAGAATCCCATTAGGCTAGTGCATTAAGATGGTCCTCAAGACAGAATGGACTAAAAAGAGGATAATTCCCAGTATGAGAAGAATGAAAGTTCACACAATCTAACTTAAGTTTGCTTAATTATAACCTTAAAATTTGTTAAAAAAAAAAAAAAAATCACAGCTCAAAACACAATGAAATCAATACTAAAAGTCAAAACAAATAAGTACAACCAACTCTCAATTATTCTAGGGTGATTTGAAAGTATTAATAAGAATTACTTTAAAAAAAAGATAATAGAGATATAGTCCACTAATTAGGGGAGAGTACTGACTTCATGCTCCCACTTTCTCCACACCAGGTAAAATCAAGAATTGGCTGTACTAAAGAGAAGAAGGCTGAGAGCTAGCTGTCCAGTTGTGTAATAGCCAGAATGGCAGAATGTGAATCATTTAGTTAATTCTGTAATTGATTCTTATCTACAACACTGATTCTACAGTCGCAGAGGAAAGGTCAGACTACCTTGGAACTTATATCTGTTTCCAAACCGATCCTATAAGGCTATTCCATGGCATGCATAATTAATAATTCTAGCTCTATTCCAGCATTCTTTCTCCTCCATTCTGGAATCCAGCACACCCATAGTTAGATTTCTACCCACAAACGAAAGCCCAAATGCCAGTCTTTGGTGGCAATCTGTACATGCAGATGTGCGGCCTCAGAATACCTCCAAAAAATCCACTAAATGGGTAAGCTAAAAAGTGAAGTCATTAAAAAAAATTTTTTTACAAGGTTTTCTGTTTTGTTTTTACAAATTTAAAAATCAAATCTTAATTCTACTTACTATTTGGTGGCCCTGTTGCCTGGTATGATGGATAAGATGCCGAAATAGTAGGACGAGAGAAGACTGGAGGTTCATCTCCAAACACCACAATCATGACCTGAATAAGCCCCAACAAGTCTGACTGTGGCTAAAAACAGAAAACAAATTTAAGTCAGCTACAGACTTCCTTTTTGGCAAAAAGGAGAAGAATGGCCATTTCTTACTCGTTTTCAACTGAGCTTGGTAACTTTTTTTGTAGGACCCCAAACATGAAAATTCTACTGAATTAACTTAATAAAGCTAGGTGATTTTCACTTATCACTTATGTGTAGCAAAACTGTTGCTTCATGTATATAAAAATGACACTAGCCAAAGCAGTATAATGCAAAATTCAGACAGTACTGTTCATTTGACTCTGTACAGCTAACTAAAACTTATTATATTGCCTATGGACAAATTAAGTTTTCTGGTACCAATTCAGGATGAATGTAAACACTAGTCACAAATAATATTTAAGGTCTTTAAAAGATAACAATGCTACCTTGGAAACATGTTCCGAGACTAATTTTCATCAGACAGTATTATGAACTCTAAAATTATAGGTATGCTCTGCCTTAAAATCACTAGATCACTGTACAAAAGATACAAATTGTTACAGAATCTTTCCTTCCAAAAATGCTTGTTTTTCCAAAAGGTTGCTAAATTTTTCTCTCAAGTATCTATCGACCACTACTAGAAGATAAACTATGCTAGGCAAAGTTGTTCGGGGCAGCTTATTTGATGGTTCCATTTTCACCCCTTGTTATATTTTGCATACATCTCATCTCATATACTTCATTCACTAGTTCATCAGGTTCGGAAGGATTACTTAATCGTCTTGATCAGCTAATCGTCATCTTCACACCTTCTCTTCTCCTAATAGAAGTGTTCACTAACAATTTTTAACTTTCCAAAGCACCAAACTCATCTCTTGCGTTTGATTTTCCCCTAACTTACAGACCATGACAATAACACTACAGAAAGCTTCTTGTGAAAACTTGCCAACTCCCACTATTCCCATACCTTTTGTCTGTGAATGTAAAAGCTGAGACTGGGGGTAAGCATGTGCAGTATGTGTAGCACGGAGGGGCATGGGCTAGGATCGGACCTGGCTGAGGCAGCGTGGCTACAGAGGACGCTTTTTTTCTCCTGTTAATTATTTGGTTCAACAAAACTCCCAGCCTAAATCATAACTTCATACGTTTTAAAAATTGAGATATAATTTGCATACCGTAAAATTTACCTTCTAAAGTACACATAGTTCAGTGTTTTTTTCCATCACCACTATCTAATTCCAGAAGATTTTCATCACCCCCAAAAGAAACCCGTACCCATTAGTAGTCACTTCCCATCCCCCCCAACCCCCCCCCCCAGCCCTTGGCAACCATTAATCTACTTTCTGTCAATGGATTTACCTATTCCGCACATTTCATATAAATGGAATCACACAGTATGTGACCGTTTATATCTGACATCTTTCGCTTAGTGTAAGATTTTCAAAGTTCATCCAGGTTGGAGTATGAATCAGTACTTCGTTCATGTATTTTCATGACCAGTTTGGCCAGACCTAGTTTTATTTTAATTCTTTATCATACCATTAATCTCACACAAAATTCTTTGAAGGAAGAAAAATTAATCTTTAATATCAGCTTCCTGGCATAATGCAAAGTAATAGGTCATGAATTCAAACTATTTCAGAATGACTAATTCAGAATGATACAGGATATGAAAAAAGTAGGAATACTGCAGCCTAAGGACCAACTGAAATAGACCACACCTTTAAAAAATTGCTTTCCCACTGAAAATCCTGCATGTAAAATGCCTCTCTTCTTGACACCCCCTTTTACTTGTTTTTCCAGCAAGCAATAAAAAGGTCAGATTTTACATTCTAGGTAGTACAGGATACATATTCAGGATTAGGATCAATAAGCAATTTCAATAAGAAGACCAAGCTGAATGACAGCAGCCCCACTTTATGTTCTGTCATGCTAGATTATTGCAGCAGCCTCCCAAGCGGCCTCCAGTTTTACTTACTTAGCACTGGGAGTTTTCTATGAAAGTTCAAGCTCCTTCTTCCATAATAGAGAGCTGTTGCTGAGAATCAACTGTTTGGGCAGGGGCCATATACTCCAGCCCTTCTTGCAAGTGGGTTTTATCAATGGACCATAAGCAGAAGTGACAACTTCTAAGCCAAGGTGGATTAGAAGGGAGTTGTTCCTTTACCACTCTCTCAATGCTTGTCTTCCTTAATGCAGGGGACTCCTACATCCTGGAAGATGGTGGTACCACAAACTGGGAAGAGCCTCTGTCCCTGGCACCAAGTAGAGGAAAGCTGCTTGCCATGAGGAACACTCCCAGTGGACTATAACGTGGGCAAGAAACTTCTACAGTATTAAGCCTCTTAGCAGTTTGGGATTTACATTTTAAAGCAGTTAGTGACTATTAGAGAGCAAATCAATGTATTCATCTGGTACACTTCATCAGACATTATGCCTAATATTGCTTCTAATACACTACTCTTGTTCAAGTCTAAAAAATGACTCCCAACTGTCTACTGAAGGACAAAGTCCTTAGCTAACAGTCAGGATACTTCATGGTATAGCCCCGAATACCATAAAGTTAGCCATCGTTGTACCTTTTCTGTGAGATTTGTGAAATCTGTCATACATACAGAATGTATGACATATGTAACTTTAAAGAGTAATAATCAAGAAAATGCCTGGGAGCCATTATCCATGTTAAGAAATAGAAGACTGACAGTAATTTAGGAGCTCCAGACTGCATCCCCTCTATCTACTCAAGAGGTAAACCACTTCTCTGATTTAGTGGATAATCATTCCTTTTGTTTTACTTTAAATGTACTACCTTATGAATGATTTCCTAAAGTTTAAACTGGCCTGTTTTTGAACTTCATACGAATTTAACCAAAAGCTGTGTATCTATTGAGATTTGTTGCTTTTGTTTAGTCATGTTTGTAAGATACATTCCTCTTAAAGAGTATAGCTATATTTAACTCGTTTTCATTGGTGTATACAGTAGTAAAAATACTACAACTTCCTTATTCCTTTTCCTGTTCTTAATGGTCAGCAAAGTTGCATCCAATCTTCGGGAATGGAGGCTATAGCGATTCTTGCTGTATTTCTTAGTACGTATGTACAGGGTTACTCTTGTGCAGCGGTTCTCAACTGGGGGTGATAGATTTGCCTCCTGGGGGCTCTTCAGAAATGCCGAGAGACATTTTGGTCGTCACGGCTGGGCATTATGCTATCGGCATCTTGTGGGTAAAGGCCAGAGATCCTGCATTTTACAACAGAGAGGATAGCCCTTCCACAATAAAGAATTAACCAACCTATGATGTCAAAGTGCTGAGGCATATACCTACCTGTGGAACTGCTAGGTCATAGGGCGTGTGCCCACAACTTTACTAGGTAATGCCAAACTGGTTTTACCTCCCACTGGTGGCATTGAGGTATTCTCTTTCTCCATACCCTAACTTTTAGCACTGTCAATTGGTAGTACAAATTTGATGGATATGTAGTGTTACCTCATTGTGATTTTAATTTACATATTTCCCTCACTACTAGCAGGGTTAAACATCTTTCCATGTTTACTGGAAATGAGGATTTCTCTTTTGTGAAGTACTTGTTCAACAGTTTTATTTAAGGCTCAGTTGGTTAAACTTCCGACTCTAGATTTTGGCTCAGGTCATGGTCTCACAGTTCGTGAGATTGAGCCCAACATCTGGCTCTAAGCTGACAGCTCCGAGCCTGCTTAGGATTCTCTCTCCCTCTCCCCCACTCTCTCTCTCTCTCTCAAAATAAATAAACTTAAAAAAGTATTAAGTCTTTAAAAAAAAAAAAGAGTTTTACCTATTTTTCTACTGGGTTCTTTCTTTTATGATTCCCAAGTTATTTTTACATTCTGGATGGTATTATTCTACATTATTCTGAGGGTATTAAGTATTACAGATGTATTCTTCCAGTTTGTGGTTAGTTTTTTCATACTTTTCAATGTGTCTTTAATAGAAGTTCTCAATTTGTATAAGTTTAAGGTAAAACTTATTATTCTTTCCTTTCCAAAGCATTAGTAAATGCTTTGCGTCTGGTTATAAACAAAAACAAAAACAGGGGTATCTGCGTGGCTCAGTCGATTAAGCAACTGACTCTTGATTTTGGCTCAGGTCATGATCTCATGGTTGTGGGATGAAGCCCTGCGTCAGGCTCCAACGATGAGCATGGATTCTCTTCCTCCCTCTCCCTCTCTCAAAATAAATAAAATAAACAGGAAAAAAAAAAAAAAAACTTACTGCAAGATCATGAAGGTAATCTTCTATACTGTTTTTTTCCTTTTGCTTTTCACAATCTACCTAAAATTTTTGTGTATTCTATGAATAGGAGTCCAACTGCCCCAGCTCCATTACTGAAAAGTCTGTCTTACCTCCTGTCTTAATTACTAGTTTTATAATACATTTTGACATCTGGAAGGCAAGTCCCTTCTACCTTATTCTTCTTGGAGAGTGCCTTAGCTATGCTCAATCTTTTGCATCTCAATATAAATTTTAGATTCAGCTTATCAACTTTACAAAAGTAACAAACGAATATACAAAGAAACAAAAACTATTAGGACAAAGACCAAAGTGTAAAGAACCATGAATAAGGTTCTCTCTCCTTTAAGTCTTCTTTCTTTAAGGTCTTTCAATAAAATTAAAATTTTTTTTCCATAATGGACTTGTAAATCTTTTGTAAGGTTTATTCATAAGTCATTAGCATTAAAAAATATAAAGTATTCATTTATCAGTTCATTACTTCTCTATTCTGCTGAATCCAATCTGCTACTAAACCTGTGTGTTGAGTTCTTAATTTGTATTATTCTCTTTTCCAGGTCTAAGATTTCCACTTGGTTCCTTTTTAACATAATTCTCCACCTTGAACATATTAATCACAATCATTTTCAAGTCTGTGTCTGGTAACTGGAATACCTGGGGGTTGTGGTGTCCAGTTTCTACTGTCTCTTTGTCTCTTTCCCCCTCTTTGCCCTCTTTCTTGACGTGCTTGATAATTTTAAATTGTATGCTGGACACTGAAAAATTACAGAGGCTCTATACACTATCTTTCTCTAGGAAGGGTTTACCTTATCTTATGGCAGGCAGATACTATGAGAATCACCTTAATATAATCAAGACTGAGCTGATTCAAGGCTCTTGGAGCCTCCAGTGGCATCATCTAAGAGCCTAGGATGTTTACTTACACCCCTCCTCCTTTTTAAAAAAAGTTTTTATTTATTTTGAGAGAGAGAGCAAGAGCATGCGTGCACAAGCAGGGGAGGGGCAGAGAGGGACAGAGAGAGAATCCCAAGCAGGCTCCACGCTGTCAGTGCAGAGCCCAACACAGGGCTCGATCTTAGGAACCGTGAGATCATGACCTGAACCGATACCAAGGGTAGGACGCTTAAGTGACTGAGCCACCCAGGTGCCCCCCTCCTCCTTGATAAGGTTCCAAACTTCTAGTGTCTCTTCAACCTGGGACTGCAGAAAACTTGGCTAGGTTTTTCAGAGGCTTCTGCTTAGCTTTTTAACCTGTCTTTGAAGCTTGGAATTCAGCTTATCGCTCGAGGGGGCAACTCAGATTATCTGGTTTGCTTCTTTGTAGCTTCCTCTTCTCCTATTATCTTGGCTCCTAAAGTACTAGCTATGTTAGCAGACTGTCGTCTTTTGAACACTGTGAAACTGCTAGAAACTCTGTAGGCTTCTTTCCCTCTGAGCTAAGCGCCCCCAACCCAGATTCTTAGTCTCTCACCCTCTATCAAGAATCAGTAAACACTCGTAGGGAAAGTTGGCAGAAGGCTGGCTCATCTCTTTGCAGTTCCCTTCTCTATAGGATCTTGGCCTCTCAAATCCTGATTGCCACAACAGTTCTCCAAAGCTTTCCACAGATGTCTGTACTCTGACTTTTCTAGTTGTCTTTGATGGTAACATTGGTCTGCCAGAGCTATACTAGCAGAGACAAAAACAGAAGTTTCGTACTACTATTCCTACTTGATAGGAATGCTCTGAGTAATGAGATTTGAACAGTTTCACAAATATATGCCACCTACACTACTTGTTAAAATGCATTTCCCATTATGTGAATCTCATCTATTCTTAAAGGTTCAGCTCAAGCAAATAAAATAGTGACTATGTATATTCTGTAAAGTACCAAGCTCTACACAAATATATTGCTTTTGGAGAACCTTTTCCAATCATCCAGCTCAGTGATTGGTATCTCATGTGAACTTCTCTCTCCTCTTGGGAATCCTCTTTGAGTGTTAACAGAAAGTAGATTCTAGGGAGCAAAATAGATAAAATGCAATAAATTCACAGAAGACTGTTAATACTTACGTGTTTCCATTCATGTAGATAAGGAAGATATATCTTCCCGTTTGCATCAACATGCTTTCCTGTTTTAATAGTCATTGAACTAGTAGGTTTAACAAAACAGATAGGGGGATTATATGGGTATGTGTCCAGCAGCCACAGGCATATTGGAATATTATATATATTACCTGAGAGAGAAAGAGAAACTTCAATTACTCTATTATTTTTTAATAATGGCTTAGTAGGTAAGCAAGAGAGAGCTACAACTAAGCAACACTTAGAAGGAAAATCACAAGAAATATTTTAGGTTTCAAAGTTCTGTTTAAGGTGTTTCTCAAATTTTCAGTTTGTAAAATACATCAGCAGGATTAAGGAGCTAACTGATCACTACTCTGCCACTGTCTGCTTGCTGCTATAAAAACATTCTTTGCAAGTTATCTTATGGATAACCTTGCAACTTTAGTCTTGTCATTTCAGTTCATAAGGTTCACTGGGAAGGGATATAAAAGGAAGACTACGGATTATGGTGTCCTATCAGAAAGTGACATAAGAAGCTACACTTGAAACTCCCTTGCCAAAAGCCAGACTATAAGACCCAAACAAACTGCCAAACAGATGTTGATTGGTGGCCACAGCTTGACCGGTCCCTATGGTATCTTCAGCGACAGTTACTCAGAATCAATGTCATCCCTGTTTCTTGCTTTAGGTAACAGAACCTCTCTCAGTTCAGGAATTAGACTCAGTGTAGTCAAACTGAACAGTGTTTCAAAGGAACAACAGTTAACATACTGAACATAAGCCATCTCCTTTTCTTACTAAGCTCAAAGCCCAATGTCCCAAATAATCATTTGAATCACCTAACATAATTCAGATGAGTTTTTCCCCTTTGGAAACAGTTTCACTTCACATGAATATATACATATAAATTGCACTTAAATCAGACAGCTGTGGGACTTTGGATTTATTTTTTACTCAAAACTACATCTACAATGGAAAAAAAAAAAAACAAATAACCTCCAATAGAATATATCCTAACATAAAACGTAAGTTTATTTCAGTTACCCAGAATTCTTTGCTTTGTGACAATAAAGAATTCTACAGAATTACTTAGGCTTAGGAACTATGCCATATGAACGATAGTAAGGGAAGAGAAAAAAGGTAGTTTAGATTATATATTTTTCATACATGCTCTAATATATATTTATATATTATACATTCATATTCATATAATATGTATTCATATATACATGAAATATATATATATATATAATCTTTAATTATGCCATAGTTTCCTGCCTCCCTCTCCCCACCATACAACGATTTCTCCCACCCAAGTTTACTTCCTGAGGGCAAAGTCAATAATTTTGAATTTTACTCAGTCCTTCCTAAATTCATCATAGCTGCTTTATTCAATGCCAATGCTCAAGTGTTTTTTCTCTCCGTCTGGAACATCCATTCTGATATAAATGGTTGACTCACCCTTTTATACCAAATTCAAATTTTATTTCCTCCATGATCTTCCCACATGGTCTTATTCTCCTCTGTAATCTCATTGCACCCTTACATTTTATCATTATACAGCAGTTACAGGACACTGTAAATAACTATTCCCTCTGTTTCTCCTACTTGTGTAAGTTCTTCCAGAGAAGACACATCCTTTATTCACCTTTGTATCCACAGCCCCATCCCCTATGCCTCATGCACAACAGGTACTATATAAAATCAATGGATATATTACAGAGACACAGGTCTTAGGTAGTCACGAGGAATAATTAAGACACAGAACTGTCCAAAAACAGAACAATCGTTTATGAAACTGAATGCTCCCTTATCACTGTAAGTATTCCAGCAGAGACTGGCTAAGAGAGACTTAATTATCCATCATCAGGATTATCACCAACATTATAGCCATAAATAATAGCTACTTTTGATATCTGTTTATTACATACCAGGCTCTGTGCTAAGTCCTTCACATTATCACAATGAATTCGTTTTTTTGAGTTAGTTCTATTATCCAATTGTTACGATGTCCATTGTCACATCACAAAACTGACAGGATTACAAAGACAGAAGTGAAACCTTACTCTGCCCTGACTTTAAAGCCTCTACCTTAGCCACTATACTATACAGCTTCCCACTGTTGGAAAAGCCTGGATGGGATGGGAGGCTGAACTACAAGGCATCTAAAATCCCTTTCTAGGGGCACCTGGCTGGCTTGGTTGGTAAAGCATGTGATTCTTCATCTCAGGGTTGTGAATTCAAGCCCCTACATTGGGCGTAGAGGTTACTTAAGAATAAAATCTTTAAAAAAATCCTTCCTAGTTATAAGATTCTCTGATTCAATGAAACATCAAAATCTTTCAGTGCACCGAGGCATTTATTTGTTGACATATCTTTATAAAGAAGTCAGGGGGAAAAGGTGAAAGTATTAGGTGATGCTGCCAAATGAAGTTCAATTAGAAAAAAAGTTAAAAGTATCTATATCCTCAGGGCGCCTGGGTGGCTCAGTCAGTTAAGCTTCTGACTTCGGCTCAGGTCATGATCTCACGGTTCGTGAGTTCCAGCCCCGTGTCAGGCTCTGTGCGGACTGCTCAGAGCCTGGAGCCTGTTTCAGATTCTGTGTCTCCCCCTCTCTCTGCCTCTCCCCTGATCATGCTCTGTCTCTGTCTCTCAATAAATAAACCTTAAAAAATTTAAAAAAAAAAATCTGTATCATCATGAGAGTCATAGAAAGTAGGTTTAATTTACTTATAACTCTTTGGCAATCTACTAGGTGAATCGCAATGCATCTATGCTGGAAACATAAATTACTTAAGATGCTTACCTTTATAAGGCACAGGAATTGTTCCAGTGAGGTTCATTAGTTCCCTGGAACTGCCATCATTAAAAACTGAAAGGAAAAGAATAATGATTCAATCATGAGCATCTTCACACACTCCCATATAAGTTATTCTTTCAGAAACACTGGTTAAAACTCATGATTACCCTTGAAAGGAGTGAACTTGTTAATGTCCATTAATCATCCATTTTGTCCAACAACAAAATATCCCTTGTTGATTCACTCAAATGGGATCAGTTTTTAAATGAGTAAAGAAAAGATCCTTTGAATTACTTGGAAAAATGAATGTGAGTAATACAGTCCTGGTAAACATAAGCTCTGGGTTCCCAACTAATACGATTATGAAGTTACTTAAAAAACACTATCAACTGACACCATACTAAATGTTAATCTAATATCACTCAGTTTTAGATTGCTCAGATGTTTATCCCTACTCAATGTCATTCTCAATCTGAATGTAGTATCAAAACACAGTATTAAAAAAAGTTCTCAAATACAGTCATCTTTTGATACAAACATTTCTCCTAACATGTAAGTTTTTCTATCTGTAATTGATTATAATTAAGGCACGTAATTTATATTATTACATGGACTGCTATTATTTGTCATAATGATTTGGAATTAACACCGTATCACACAGGGGAAAAGCTGTAATGTGCAGTACAAAGTCACAGAACTGCAAGGCTGACCTCAGTTCTTTTACTTACTATTGACAATTACAACCTGTGCTATAATTTATCCTGATTTTGTACATTTCTAAAAACCACCTTATTTAAATTTAGGGCTTTAACTACTTTAAAAGCATGGTGATAATAATGGTTTAGACTTGGTCCAGCCACACAAACCTATATAAAATTTACTCAGTGATGTTGGGGTCTCTGTCAGTTTAGGTAAGCATATTTACTCTTTAGCATCCGGTAAAAACCAAACACTTAAAGTTCTGGCCACAGTCACTTTTTTCCCTTATGGAAGCCATTTTTAAATTAACTCTAATTTTGGTTAATATGAGGCTTTTCCCAGATCTAAGTACAACAGTACAGTATGTGGACAGGAAGGAGAATCATGCCCTCGGTTTGGGAGAGGAATTCCTGTTCATGTCTTTGCTATTCGGAAAATTCAGGACTGACTGCCTCTCTGTTAACCCTCACCTCTTGTCACCAAGCTCCTAATGTTTTCAAAGCCCTTGGAGTGAGTGGAGTTTAGAATGACAGTTTCACCTACAAAATTCAGCTCTTAGCCCTCGGTGCCAAGAGCCTCATGATGGACAGGAGGCAGCATGGGTATTCCCTTGGCCCTGGCATTTTTGGGGTTTATAAGGACACAGAGTTGGAGAGATGACATTAAGATTGGTGAAGAAAAAAAGGCCTTTTAAGAAAAAAAAAAAAAACAACTCCAGGTATTGTCATTTCTTACTTAACTCGCAATTTTATTTCATCTCAGTAGAAAGTGGACACACGTTGTCACCTATCTACTCTATAGAATTAAGGACCATATTTAAAAAACTGTTTTCCTCATCTATAAAATGAAAGAGGTATTCCAGAATATTGTTTTACAAAATGTGTTCCTAGGAATATAAAGAGATGCTCTGGGGAGGAAAAAAAAAAAAGGTCCATAGCTAATCAACTTTAGGGTATACTGTATAGTTGACTCTCTTCTCTTCTCTCTTGGTGAGAATAGGCTCTCAGAAATCTTGCTGCAAAGAAACCCATTTAATTTTGTTTAGTTTATGACTGTTCAAACTGATCCCTCCCATCCCCACAAGAAACAGTCTTCATAACTGTGGATAAAATTTGTGTAGATGATAAACTAAACTATTTTTAAGATCTCCTCTAGGTCTAAATTTGCATAGTTCTGTTTGAGTATGTTTTTAAAACTTAAGATAGCTAAACAAATAAGTTATTACTAGATCGTGTCATTTCTTGCCCAACACTTGTTTAGGTGGAGGTTCAGTCCTACAAAGGAAACACCAACAAACTTAGAGGAAAATGGGAAACCTACAATTATTAAAGAAAAAAGTAAACTCAAAGGACAGCAATTGATATTTTTATTATATAAACTCACCATATGAATCCAACACAGGTTTGAGATCTTTGTATAAAGTAATAACATTGACAGTTTCACGTACAGTTAGGTCTCTGTATTTGTACTGAAAAGCAAAATCACACAGGAATTTAGTTTAAAACCAGTGCACATTATTTTACTGCCTAATTTTCAAAATTCTATTTTCTTAATAGCACTCTTCTTAAAAGTATAATGGTTCTCACTAATCATTAACATTAATTAAAGCCTGAAAGAACCTTGATAGCTTTCTCTCCAGCAACCTATTCAAACCCTTTACTCACCTCCATTTTAGCTCTTCTTTCCAACTGGAAATACCCTCCACCAAATCAAATCTTAACCTTTTTCAAACCTAGCTTTCACCTCTCTCCCCCTTCTTAATGAATCCTTTCCCCAACGTCCTTTTAGCCCATAATGATCTCTCCCTTTCCTCCAAACTCCATCATTTATTGTCAATACCAATTATTTAAAAATTTTTCATTTATTGTACTGTATTTTCATACCCCCACCTTGTACTACTCCACTCCAGGAAAACAAGAACCTGGTTTACACATTCTTGACGGATTAGGAGAACAGGGGATGGTGACCTCCATCTTATTACAATTATCGAATCTCACCAACTAACAAGCTCCATCCTTGCACACAAAGCTTTCAATCAGCTTTTAGTACTTCTCGCTTAAAAAGAAGCAATCGGCGGGAACCTACATGGCTCAGTCGGTTAAGCGTCTGACTTCGGTTCAGATCATGATCTCCTGGTTTGTGAGTTCGAGCCCCGCGTCGGGCTCTGTGCTGACAGCTCAGAGCCTGGAGCATGCTTCAGATTCTGTGTTTCCCCCTCTCTCTGTCCCTCCCATGCTCATGCTCTCTCTCTCTCAATAATAAATACACGTTAGAAAGTAAGTAAATAAATAAATGCATGCATGCAATCAGTTACTCCAAAAAGAAAGACTCCAAGAAACAGGTCAGAGACCAAAACAGAAAAGAAGGAATTAAGAAGTAACAGAAAAAAATGCAAGGAGCAGAAGAAAACTTCAAAAAGACTTAGCTTTAATACCTTCATTCATGAAATAAGAACACTCGGAGAAGAAAAGACTCTTGGACACAAAAAATGTGACAGTTGGGAAAGAAAGCAGTAGGAGGATTAGAATATATGGTCAAGGAAATCTCACAGAGATTAGTGCAAAAAGACATAGTGTAGCCAGACAATAAGGGAGAAAACACAAGAAAAATTAGGGAATCAATCCAGAAGGTCTACTGAAAGGAAACCCTTCAGCATTTCTTGCCTTCTTTTGTCCTGAAGTACCGCTTGTTCCGTGCTGTGGGATCAGTCCTATTAGCACACAAACCTGTTCTTATTTCTACCATCTAATTTGCACAAACACGCTCCTGACCAGCCCCCTTCCTCAGCAGCTACAACCACACTTCTCACGGTTCTCCTGTATAGCAACTCTTGCAAAGAGCTCCCTAAATTTGCTGTCTGTGGTTGCTCTTTTCCTGTTCTCTCTTTTTAGAACTTTTTATTATGGAACATTTCAAACATATCCAAACGTAGGCAGAATAGTACAATGAGCGCCCTATATCGTACACCCAGCTTCAATGATAATCAACTCACAACCAATCTTAACCTATCACCTCATTCACCTTTTCCTCCTCCTTTATCATTCTGCAGCAAACTGTAACATCACATCCTGTCACCCATAAATAGTTGTGTATACCCTTAAACAAACTTTAAAAAACCCACAATACTATTATTATAGTAAAATAATCCGTTTCCTTAATATTATCAAAGATGCGGTCATATTTGTTTGAATAGAGATCCAAGTAAAGTCCATACATTGCTATTTTGTTTAGATGTCTTTTAATCTATAGATTCCCTCTCCCATCCTTCTGTTGATAATAGCTTTACTGAGATAATCAGTAATTCACATACCCTGTAATTCACACACTTAACATGAATTATACAAAGTTCAATGGTTTTCAGTACTGGGCTGTGCAACCACAATTTTAGAATATTTTCATCACCCCCAAAAGAAATTTGTACCCTGGGGCATGTGGGTGGCTCAGCTGGGTAAGCGTCCAACTCCTGATTTCAGCTCAGGCCATGGTCTCAGGGTTTGTTGAGTTCAGCCCTGCATCCGGGTCTCTGCTGTTGGCGCCACTTCAGAATCCTGTCTCCCTTTCTCTCTGCCCCTCCCCCACTTGCGCTCACGCTCTCAAAAATAAACATTAAAAAAAATTTTTGTATCTTTAGCAATCATTCCCTCATAACTACCCCCTCCCCCTCAATTCACCTTAGACAACTGCTATTTTGTTTCTATCAATTTGCCTATTCTGGACGTTTCATGTAAATGGAATCATATAATATGTGGTCATTTATGATTAGCTTGTAATGTTTATTTATTTTTGAGAGAGAGAAAGCAAGAAGAGGAATGGCAGAGAGAGGGAGACAGAGGATCCGAAGCAGGCTCCACTGTGAGCTCCGAGCCTGATGTGGCCCGAAACTCACAAACCATGAGATCATGACCTGAGCTGAAGTCAGAGGCCTAACTGACTGAGCTACTCAGGTGCCCCTACTTTTATTATCCTACTCACTATTCCTACTTCTCTATTCATAGGCTGGATAGAAAAGAAGTTGATACTCAGAACTGACATTACCACTTGTAGGAGACTCAGTTTTTCAGATATTAGGTCAAGAACCAAAAGTTAGGTAGAATGTCCTCTCCCACCTCTTCTCTATGTCCTTTTTTTGTTCTTAGGGAAAAAAGGAGGAGGATGGAGGGGGAGGCAGGTGGAGATACAAAATATCTTCTAAAGATGTTCTGCCTCTGTCTTTGAAGGCATGTCCCTCTGCAGGAAGTTTAGGAAACTTGATTCATCATGGTTTTTAAAATCCAAAACCATTATTTGAACATTCTTGTCCTTATATACTTCTAGATACAGGCTAAGGAATATAAGTGACTTTAATGACTATGCTAGCAATTTAAACATCAAAAATGACATGGAACGAGGGGCACCTGGGTGGCTCAGGTCATGATCTCTCGGTCAGTGAGTTCAAGCCCCGAGTCGGGCTCTGTGCTGACAGCTCAGAGCCTGGAGCCTGTTTCAGATTCTGTGTCTCCCTCTCTCTGACCCTCCCCCGTTCATGCTCTCTCTCTGTCTCAAAAATAAATAAACGTTAAAAAAAATTTTTTTTTAAATAAAAAAAAATGACATGGAACGAATACTTGTCAGTTACATCGTATGTAAAACAATGTACTGTCTTTTAAAGTGACGTATAAATGTTTTCAACATAGACCTGGGCCATAATCTACTAGGGTTCCCCCAAATGTCCTCTGCAATTAAGGAGAACTATCAAAAGAAAATCAAGAAGCCTAGAAGATATTAGACAACCAAGAGAAATTTTATTTTGAAAGCCAAAACTTTCTCTTTACAGGTTATTTGCTCTTCAATCAATGGCTATGGGGACTGTTTTACTGGGGAGGAATAGTACATTTTTCAAAGAAATAAATTTATACATAATAGCGAGTTTTATTAATAATGAAAACTGCTTAAACTATTTCGATTCCTACCATTCTTGCTTTGACAAAAGTCTCCAAAGCTAACCCGTTGAACTGGAGAAGATTCAACTCTCAAGCCCCTCACACACATCTTATTCCTAATTAGTAAATTGAAAGAAAAACCCCCACCTGAAGTCAGTTCACTGTTATCAGGTGCCACACTTAAAGTAATTATCAAAATAATTCATGGCTTTAAAATACAAAATGTCTATCAACTTTTTAAGAATTAAAAAAAAAATACACCGGTCTTGAACTGTGAAGATTAGAAATTAAGTTCAAAGCAAAGAAGTTCGCGTTGTAAGAAGCCTACAATTCATTAAAGGCGGTTATTCTCAGCAAATCACAGTCTCTGAGGCGGTCATGGAATTCTATTTATTCCATCGAGGTAGTGAGGTACTGGTATTTAGGCTTCTCTGGACGTTTGTACTTATAATTGAACCGATTCAATCAACAGTTCCTGACCTCCGCGGGTCGGGTGCTGGGCTGTGTGAAAAAGACAAAACTGAAAAGGACACAATCTCTGGGGGCCGGGACGTAAGGGCGAAGACTGACGGATCCCTACACCGGGACAGAAGTGGAGTGCCTCAGACCGAGAATTAAGTCCAACCCCCTCTCTGTGTTTATAAAAACTAGGAAGAAAACTATACTGCCCCACAGACTGTTCCAAACTCTACCCGCAGAGAGGAGGGCGGGCGGCAGGTGGCAGGCGGCCTCGGTTCCGCGCCTTTGTTGACCGTCGCCGCCCCCCAACCTCCCCTGGCCACGTATCGGGGATTCCGGCACAAGGCGACAGGCATCTCGGGGCCGCAAAGGCGACAGAGGACGGCACTGGGCCTCCGGCCGGGGAAGCACTCTGGGCTGAGTCCGGCCAGGCCGCGCCGGGCGCCGAGGGGAGTGGTGGGCGCGCGCCGGGTGGCCGGCGCGCTGAGGACTCACCTTGGACACCATTTTTTTGAGCTGGCTCTCTGACACCGCCATGGCGGCCGCCTGGCGACTCCCGTCCCCGCAGGCAGAGGGTCAGCCGCTCCGGGGCCGCCCCAGGCCGCCCCACACAATCACACACCTAGTAGCCAGCCCCCCACCCCCCCGCCTCTAACAACAGGAAGTCGGCCACCAGGCCAGCTCTTCCGCTTCCCTGACGTCACTTCCGGGTGGCCGGGCGTGGGGTGGGTTCCGACTAGTGTCTTGATGGGCTCCGCTCGGTAGGCCGGGTCGGGTCCCAGTGATCAGGACAAACCTGTTGCGAGGGTCGAAACCCTGGGACGGGATAAGATCAGGTGTTTCACGGTTGCCTTAGATTAAGGGAGCAGGTGCAGGGAGGGGAAGTAGGAAGGTTTTGCTAGTGAGCGTTAATGACCATCAATCACGTGCTTTGGGAATCCTAAAACTGTTGTGCGCCTAACTTGCCCTTGTGAGACTAGAAGGCAAGTGCCCTTGTAATCGGGGCTAAAGTTTTCCCCCAACTCTGAGATGAGAGGCTAGCATTACATGATGCCCAGGGTCTCTCTGATTACCAGGTTTTTGTTTTGTTAGCTTAAAAATCTTTCATACTACATTCACAAGGGCAAAGTGCAGAGCCCTGGTTTCCCAGGAATCCAGACGGTGATTTTTTTCTTTTTTTTTTTCAATGTTTATTTTTCAAGGAGAGAGAGACAGAGTGAGTGGGGAGGGACAGAGGCAGAGAGAGACACACACAGAATCCGAAGCAGGCTCCAGGCTCCAGGCTCCGAGCTGTCAGCATGGAGCCCAACACTGGGCGCGAACTCACACACCGGGAGATCATGACCTGAGCCGAAGGCGGAGGCTCAATCGACTAAGGCACCCAGGCGCCCCCCAGACGGTGATTTCTTCTCTGGGAAACCATTCCGCCAAGTCAGAACTCTGTGCCTAGGCATAAATCTAATACAGGCCGCATTCTGCCTTGTACTACATTTGCATACTAGCCTGCCACTGTCAGAGCCCAAGTCTTGGAGGGCAGGCTCACCTTAAGATCCTCATCCTTGAACAGAGCAAGAGTAGGTGCTTGATCTTAACTGAATTTCTACTACCCATAAACGTTCTTCATACTCATTTACATTAGTCATTATTGCACTCACCACCAGTTTTATAAGCACACAGTGTCATTCAAGGTATTTATTTATTATTTATTTTTATTTAAATCCAGATTAGTTAACATAGTGTAATAATGATTTCAGGAATAGAGTTTAGTGATTCATCATTTACACATAACACCCAGTGCTCATCCCAACAAGTACCCTCCTTAATGCCCATGGCCCATTTAGCCCATCCCCTCACTCAACACCCAGTAACCCTGTTGTCCTCTCAAGCTATTTTAAAGCTCGGGTTTGATGACATGAAGTATGATAATTTGGATTTTAGCTTAGTGCCAGTGAGGAACAGGCTGTGGTATCAATTCCCTTCTAATTTTTTTTTTTTTTTTTTACGGTTTATTTTTGAGAGAGAGAGAGAGACAGAGTGTGAGCCGGGGAGGGGCAGAGAGAGAGACACACACACAGAATCTGAGGTAGGCTCCAGGCTTCAAGCTGTCAGCACAGAGCCCAATGTGGGGCTGGAACTCACCAACCTTGAGATCCTGACCTGAGCTAAGCCGGACGCTTAACCGATTGAGCCACCCAGGCACTCTTAATTCTCTTTTAAATTGGCATCTAAGTGAGGTCACAAACACAGAGGGCATAATTGAAACCATGTGGACGTATCATTTTAAATTATTGCCAACACACACATGCACAGGCTATCCCAATAGGTATTACTGTTTTGGATATGGACACCATGTGTTAGTTAAGCACACAGCACCAGTCAAACCAAATTATAGGACAGTCTATCCTTCCACTGCACCGTTTATGTCACTTAAAAGCAGAGTAGTTTCCAAAGTGGTCTTAAAGCCATAGCTTACTCAGGAGTACTCTCAAAGTAACTGCACTTTATCAACTGGGAGGATGCAGGTAATACATTGTTTAAAAAGTTTCCTTGCTAGGGGCGCCTGGGTGGCTCAGTCGGTTAAGCGTCCGACTTCCGCTCAGGTCATGATCTTGCGGTTTGTGGGTTCCGGCCCCACATCGGGCTCTGTGCTGACAGCTCAGAGCCTGGAGCCTGCTTTGGATTCTGTGTCTTCCCATCTTTCTGCCCCTCCCATGCTCATGCTCATGCTCTGTCTCTCAATAATAAATAAATGTTGAAAAAAAAAAGTTTTCTTGCTAAAAGTAATTTTTAAAAGTTGGAAAACAATTAACAAAAGCTAGTCTCTTACTTTTGCACTTAAGCCACTTAAATATCCTGGGTACTGCATGAAGTGTATAAAAGAAACTTTCTCCTCAATCTGCATAAATTTCCTTCCACTCAATAAGTTAGGCATCTTTGGGTGATTTTAAAGTCAAAGTTTATTTTATTCATTGTTCTTGATATTTGAGGAAAACTACAATGTAAACTGGAAAATATTAATCTCTGCACTATAAAATCAAAGAAGCATTTTAATCCAAGCCCCACTAAAAATCATAAGAAGAAGACACTGCATGATTTTGGAAAAATTAAGAAGTGAACGTTAATATCACAACCGTGAGTGGCGATTATCACCAAATGATAGTGAGGTAATGTGGTGGTACTGTTTCTTGACTTACATATATGAAACCTACAACACAACTGCTAATAGTCAACACTTAAGGAAATAACTGACAGAATTATTTCTATAAGGTGGGCTTCTGTCGGGCAAGGACTATTACTCAACTTTGAGTACTCAAATTCTAACATAGTATTTGGAATAACAGTAGATGCTCAGTAATTGTTGCATTGCATTGACCTTAATTTGCAATTAACATGGTGAACTCCTGGTAATTGATCTATTACACAGTATCCTGCAGTTAGGTTGTTGTTCAAGAGGTATTAGAAATTAGATAGTAGAAATTATCTAATTTCTAATTAGATCACAGATATTAGAAAAGGCTAGTTTAAAAAATACAAGAAATGGTTCTTTTAGTCTTACTTCCCTATTTTGTGCAAAAGGATAGTGAGAATACACTGTTAAGAGCGACACCAAAATAATCTACCCATGTAGTGAACTTACACAGAACTAATGCTTATCTCTTCAAACATCCAAGGTTTTATATCCCAGTTAATTCTGGTGGGAATCTTTCCAAACATATTAAATACTCTTCTACATTCTTAAACATGGGACACTGGGTATAATTTCACTTTATCTTTATGATTTAAGCTCATCGTTATAAGCATTCATTACTATACTAAATCAGAATTAGTTTGATTCTTTTTAACTAGGATGTGTCTGCCTTACTGGGCTCCTATCTCTCGACCAGCTTTGGATTTGCCTATTATATGCTTTCAAAGCACTGGGAATTTCTTCACAGTACTTATTACGCTTGCAATTGTACATTTATTTGTGAGATTTGATTACAAGTCTCCCATACTAGATTGTATGGACCATGAGGGCTTGTACCTAGTCCAGGTTTGCTCACCACTATATTTGCAGTGCCCAGTATGGTGCCTGGTGTATTGTAGGCTTCCAGGCAATACTATATAAATGATTAAATGAACGCCTATTTCACTGTATACTCCTCTCTGCTATTTGCTGAGGGCAAGTATGGGAAGTCAGGGAATCAATCTTTCAAAAAACTCTGTTGGAATAAAAATTAAGTCAGCCTCTACATGAGAATAGAAGTAATCCTTCTATAGTGTATAGAACCCCAGCTTTATGGTCTTGTGGTAACTATTTTGGCTGTTAGGCTTTTCCTTCTAGTGCTTAAAAAAGTAGAGGCTACGTGTTTAAGTGCCTCTTGGCTGTGACACCTTGGGCACTAAACCTCAATTTTCTCCTCTATAAAATGATAAAACCAACCTCAGTGGATGATTTTCAGGATTCAATAAAATAATAAAATGCTCATCACAGTACCTGAAATGTGTTGGTTATTAATTGTTACTAATTAGTTGTGTGTTACGTCTGTAATAATATGCTACCTTTCATATACGAAGATAGAGTTACTGACCCATCACCAAGGCATATGTGCTCTGAATCATTTCTTCAGGAGGGGTTAAAGGATTTGCTCAGAATAGCCAGTCCATCCATCTTCTTCCCCTTACGACTAATGGTTTTCAGGAAAGCCTCATATTTTAAACTTAAATTGCTTGGCGTTTATTCATAATCTATTTCTACTAAAAATACATATTTCTTGGGGCGCCTTGGTGGCTCAGTTGATTAAGCGTCCAACTTCGGCTCAGGTCATGATCTCACAGTTCGTGAGTTTGAGCCCCGCGTAGGGTTCTGTGCTGACAGCTTGGAGCCTGGAGCCTGCTTTGGATTCTGAGTCTGTCTCTCTCTGCCCCTCCCCCGCTCATGCTCGGTCTTTCTCTCTCAAAAGTAAATAAACTTAAAAAAAAATTTTTAAATACACATTTCTCTATGCTACTAGCAGTATAATTGGTTTTTGAGATGTTAGAGATTATATATCCCAAGAAGAGGTTATAGAAAATTTCAAAAAGGACAGTCCCACTGGAAATTACACTTTTTCTTCAAATATTAAAAATTTTACCTTCCCTTTTAATATTTTAAAGTACACATAAAATTCTTTTTTTACTTTTCAGTAGCTAGTTAATTTTTTTTAAGGTTTTAAAATTTACTTTGAGAGAGAGAGGCAGGGAGAGAGAGGGAGAGAGAACCCCAAGCAGGCTCTGCACCATCAACACAGAGCCTGATGTGGGGCTTGATCTCATGAACAGGGAGATCATGACCTGAGCTGAAATCAAGAGGTGGAGGCTTAACCAACTGAGACACCCAGGGGTAGCTAATTAATTTAAAGAGGGAAAACAAAATGCTTTCCTATTACTACCGATTTTATTTTAAAGAAGAAACAATACCTTAAGCTGTGGATCTCTTGAAAACACACCCAGCATAGATTCTGTAAACCAATACTGGACCTTCAGCTTATCATGTTTATTGTAATAAAGAGTAATTTTCTTTTAAAAGTATATTACTTTCAAAATATTCCCAAAGTGCTGAATGTGCTTTTAGATGAGGATCCATAAATTTAAATGATGCATATTGTAGATTGTAGATGAATGTCTACATCTTCTATAGACTTAAAGAACAGTTTAGATACCTCAAGAATGACAAAGAAAATTAGATTTCTTCCCCCTCCTTATCTAACTCCCTAAGGATTCAAATTACAGTGCTAACTGGAAACCGTCTACCTTAACCAAGCAGTTTGTAAGGGTAACTAATAAGATACAGAAATTCTCAACCCTGTATGTGTTGGCAAAATTGAATGACCTTTCCTTTCAGGTAACTCTGTACTTTAGGATCAAAGTTTTAACTGTTGTTGGAGACCATGGATTGATGATGCACTGCTTTGGAGTTTCTCAGTTGCTGTATCTTCCTTCACTGTGCTTTGGATGACTTCAGATACTCCACTGGATCCAAGGATGCAAGGCAAACTTAAAAACACTTCATTGTTTATATCATAATATCCCTGAAATGAAAAAAAAACCAGGGATTATGATAGAGCTAAATCACTGCAAAAAATTAATATCATAAATATGGATAGCTCCTTTGCTTTTCTAGTTCCAGTACAAGTTGAACTTCTAAAAACTTTTTTCGTTATTTAACTTTTTTTAAATGTAATTTATTGTCAAATTGGTTTCCATACAACACCCAGTGCTCATCCCAACAGGTGTCCTACTCAATGCCCATTACCCACTTTCCCCTCTCCCCCACTCCCCATCAACCCTCAGTTTGTTCTCAGTATTTAAGAGTCTCTTATGGTTAGGGCATCTGGGTGGCTGAGTCGGTTGAGCATCCGACTTCGGCTCAGGTCATGATCTCACGGTTCATGGGTTCAAGCCCCACGTCGGGCTCTGTGCTGACAGCTCAGAGCCTGGAGCCTGCTTCAGATTCTGTGTCTTCCCCTCTCTGTCCCTCCCCTGCTCACACTTGTCAATCTCTCTCATTAAATAAATAAAAACATTAAATAAATAAAAACATTAAAAAAAATCTCTTATCGTTTGCTTCCTTCCCTAACTTTTTTTCCCCATTCCCCTCCCCCATGGTCTTCTGTTAAGTTTTTCAGGATGCATATATGAATGAAAACATAGGGTATCTGTCTTTCTCTGCCTGACTTATTTAACTTAGCATAACACTCTCCAGTTTCATCCACGTTGCGACAAATGGCTACATTTCATTCTTTCTCATTGCCAAGTAGTATTCCATTGTATATATAAACCACATCTTCTTTATCCATTCATCAGTTGATGGACATTTAGGCTCTTTGCATAATTTGGTTATTGTTGAAAGTGCTGCTATAAACATTGGGGTACAAGTGCCCCTAGGCATCAGCACTCCTGTATCCTTTGGGTAAATTCCTAGCAGTGCTATTGCTGGGTCATAGGGTAGGTCTATTTTTAATTTCTTGAGGAACGTCCACACTGTTTTCCAGAGTGGCTGCACCAGTTTGCATTCCCACCAACAGTGCAACGGGGTTCCTGTTTTTCTACGTCCTCTCCAGCATCTATAGTCTCCTGATTTGTTGACTTTAGCCACTCTGACCGGCGTGAGGTGGTATTTCAGTGTGGTTTTGACTTGTATTGCCCTGATGAGGAGTGACGTTGAGCATCTTTTCATGCGCCTCTTGGCCTTCTGGATGTCTTCTTTGGAAAAGTGGCTATTCATGTCTTCTGCCCATTTCCTCACTGGATTATTTGTTTTTGGGGTGTGGAGTTTGGTGAGTTCTTTATAGATTTTGGATACTAGCCCTTTATCCGATATGTCATTTGCAAATATCTTTTCCCATTCTGTTGGTTGCCTTTTAGTTTTGTTGACTGTTTCCTTTGCAGTATAGAAGCTTTTTATCTTCATGAGGTCCCAATAGTTCATTTTTGCTTTTAATTCCCTTGCTTGTGGAGGTGTGTCAAGTAAGAAATTGCTGTGGCTGAGGTCAGAGAGGTTTTTTCCTCCTTTCTCCTCTAGGGTTTTGATAGTTTCCTGTCTCACATGCAGGTCCTTCATCCATTTTGAGTTTATTTTTGTGAATGGTGTAAGAAAGTGGTCTAGTTTCATTCTTTTGCATGTTGCTGTCCAGTTCTCCCAGCACCATTTGTTAGAGATTGTCTTTTTTCCATTGGATATTCTTTCCTGCTTTGTCAAAGATTAGTTGGCCATACATTTGTGGGTCCAATTCTGGATTCTCTATTCTGTTCCACTGGTCTATGTGTCTGCTTTTGTGCCAATACCATACTGTCTTGATGATTACAGCTTTGTAGTAGAGGCTAAAGTCTGAGATTGTGATGCCTCCCACTTTGGTCTTCTTCTTCAATATTACTTTGGCTATTCGGGGTCTTTTGTGGTTCCATACAAATTTTAGGATTACTTGTTCTAGCTTCGAAAAGAATGCTGGTGCAACTTTGATTGGGATTGCATTGAATGTGTAGATTGCTTTGGGTAGTATTGACATTTTAACAATATTTATTCTTCCAATCCATGAGCATGGAATGTTTTCCATTTCTTTGTATCTTCTTCAATTTCCTTCAGAAGCTTTCGTTATTTAATTTCTAAACTCGTTGTTTCAGAAAATTTGTGTGAAATAGGAGGAAGCTGGTCAGAGACAGCCACTTTGTGTGGAGATAAGGTAGGCCCCTGCCATATGGGTAGCAGGCTGTGGGCCAAGAAAAAAGATGGTCAGAGTGGATTCCCTGGGGAGGGGCCCAGTCAAATACAGTAACCTGTTTTAAGTTTTCCTTTCCATGTTTTCTTTTCATCCTGATATTCTGAAGTTTTCAGGAAAATTGGTTAAGCATTTGTGCCTTGTCTTAGCTGTGCTTTAGGGACTTTATTCTTGGGATAAAGTGGTAAAGGACAAAGTGAACTGGAGAAGCAGACTGCCAACCAGCTAAAACTAGTTAGCACATCAGTCTGGGGTGACATGGCTGGCTGAGGTGATAAATGACTTTACCAGAAGAACCAGAAGAGCTTTATGGAATATATAAACGTTTCTTGAGGCTTCTCCAAAATTACATGGGGGTGAGGGGCAACCTGGTAGAAATCCAGACTTCCCGTAACCAAGCAGATAGAGTTGAGACCAAACTGTCTCTTCCAGTGTGGTACCCTAAAAGCTAATGACACTGAAGACACCTGGGATACAGTCTGAGCAGCACTTTTTCTGAATTTATATTAATAATATAAAAGTTTAACATATGTAGAGTATAAAAACAGCAATTACCTTTGCTAAAATTGATACAGAATGTACTTTCTTTTTATCATTTACAATACTGTCAACCAGGTCAGCCACTGATAGTCCAACAGACCAGGATCTTTGACCTTTTACCCGTAACACCTCCATGGCTCTAGGTTGCCAAAAAAAATAAAAAATAAGTAAATCTCAGAAAATGCACAAATATGCACAGTTTTACATTGTTTAAGGCCTTAATTAGATGTATTTTTATTCAGAAATAAGACTTCTACAGCAATTGTTAGGAAAGCCTACAGATAATCTAATGACTAAATTTTTCTTAAAATGTCAGGAAAGTAGTTCACAGAGAGAAAATACAAACGGCCTAATAACATAGAAAGAAGCTCACCTCTACCAATATTCAACTACATATGAGTTAGAACAATACACCACTATTGCCTATCAAAATTGGCAAATTTAAGAAGATTGATACCTACTTTTGGAGACGCTTCAGAGAAACAGGCATTCTCTTAACTGCAGTTGAGTGATACAGTCTTTTAGGAGGAAGATTTAGTAACAACTGATCTAGAAATTCCCCTTCAGGGATTTTATTCCACTGCAATATGCTCAAGTATGCAAATATATGCATGTTTGTCTTGGATGAGACAGAAAAAAATTCTGGAAACAACTCATCAAAAGAGCACTCGTTAAATAAATCACTATCCAAATGTAGTACTGTATAGCCCTGAAGAGGAATAAAGTAGATTTATATGACCAATATGGAAACATTTCCAAGATTTATTATTAAGGAAATGAAGCAAGTTGCAAGATAATATGAATAGCATAAACTTATCATTATGCAAGTAATAAAAATAATAATGATAGTTGCATAAGCACTGGAAAAATGTTTGGACACCTGGACACTAAACTGTTAACAACAGTTGTTTCTGAAGAATGGGATACTCCCAGCTTTTCGCTTTCTACTTTATAGATATCTGCAGTATTTGAAGTTTTATAATAGCAAACATTCTCTATGTAAAAAATAAAAAATGATTTAAGTTAAATAAACATGTTTGAATTTCTTCCTTTTATAATTTCTTCCTTACATATGCAGGATTATGTAGAGAATCAGATTAGAATGGATTATACAGTACACTACTCTTCTCAGTAGGAGAATATTCTTTCCAGTTGTGACAGTCTAAAAACCTTAAGCTGAAGGTTTAGAAACCTAAAAGTCTTGGGGCGGCTGGCTGGCTCAGTAGGTGGAGCATCCAACTTCAGCTCAGGTCCTGGTTTCATGGTTCATGGGTTTGAGCCCTGCATCGGGCTCTCAGGAGCCCACTTCAGAGCCTCTGTCTCCCTCTCTCTCTCTGCCTCTCCCATGCACCCGCTCACTCTCTCTCAAATATAGACATTAAAAAAGCCTTTTTAAAGCTAAAAGTCTACACCATTCAAACTGCAGAAATGTATGTTATTATGTGATGATGGGAAAACAGATGGCATAAAAATACATGGTGCATGGGGCACCTGGGTGGCTCACTTGGTTAAGCATCTGATTCGATCTCAGCTCAGGTCTTGATCTCAGGGTCGTGAGTTTGAGCCCCGCATTGGGCTCCATGCTGGGTGTGGAGCCTACACACACAAAAAATACAATACGTGGTGTGTGGAGTACAACCTGTAAGGCACAGACCCTGGAAGGTGTCTGATCTAAGGGAAAAATACAAGGATCTATGCATTACACTTTTGTTTTTGCCTGAACCTATAATATGGCTTATCCACTCATATTAGACTAGTTCCCAATTAATACATGTTAATTTTAAGTGGTATGGACAAATTCTACATTAAGAAAATTCTTTTTTTAATGTTTATTTTTGAGAGTGAGAGAAACAGAGAGAGAGAAAGAGAGACAGAGTGAGAGAGAAAGAGAGAGAGAGAGAGGGAGAGAGGGAGAGAGAGGAGAGAGAGAGGGAGAGAGAGGAGAGAGAGGGAGACACAGAATCCAAAGCAGGCTCTGTCTGGGCTCCCAGCTGACAAGGGGCTAAAACCCACGACTCACGAGATCATGAGCCGAAGTCAGATGCTTAACCGACTGAGCCACCCAGGCATCCCTATATTAAGAAAATTCTTAATATCCTCAGATGTTGACATATCAAAGTAGGAAATCACTGACTACAAATAGGAAACCTCTTCCACCCTGTATGTGTCCACTGAATATCTGAAATAAAGTTTGCAAAGCACTCTTGGATCTACTTTCAGATAAGAAATCAAAGAGGGGAAAGCACTGCTCCTTTGTACTTTAGAGTTGTCCATACTAGCTAGTTTTGTTTGAGGAAGACTGGTAAAGCAATGCTGTGTACACAGTTGTTATCATGGGAGCTACGAAGTATGTGATTTTCGGTTGGGTAAATGCAGATCAATGCTCAGTGTTACCTGTTGGACAACTGCACTTGAGAGTTAGGACTCATCACTTCTTCTTGGCCACCCCATGTGGGCACTAAAAATTAAAGGAAAAATTAATTATATTTGCCAACAACTCCCTTAGGACTAAGATGTCATAAATGATCATTTGCAGTCAAGGGTATCTGTATTCAACTTGAAACGCTCTCCCCCTTTCTAGCAATAGTTTTCCACTGGGCTCACTGTGCCAAGTGCTTGGGGCCTGCAATCCTCCAAAAGGCGTGATCCCCTGAGCCTATCTGCGGCCTCCTCACCTGTGCTCTCTCATCAACCCTGGTTCTACAAGGGCAGTGTACTGTCCAAGCAGAAAGCTTTCTTTTCTCAGCAGGCCTCATTGAAAGCACTTGGCATTTGCTCCACTTGGAAATAACACGGAGATTCATTTCGTTCACCAGGTGAGGAATAATTCAGTCACCTATTTTGGCCAGGCTTCCACAGCTGTTAGAGAAGCAGGGTCCTACTTGCTAAGAGGACCTTTTCAGCTACCATTTCATCTCACTATAGCATTTACAAAAACAATTCAAAAATTCAAAACTGTGCACGTGAACTATTTAAACCACATTTTAATATTAAATAGAAATTGCCAGAAGCATTTTGAAACCCCTTCTAATGGTCATCTATTTCTCATGTGCGTGAAGACAATCATTTGATACAAATCCGTACTTGGGTAGGCAAAACAAAAATACATTTGAATATATAAGACTATGTTTAAGATACAAGTCTTCTAAACTGCATTCAAAATTAGGCCATTTAGCGACAGGTCAGCAACAAAGGACACCCTATGTACCCAGACGACTCTTCTTCAAGCTCATTATAAGCTTGCAGGGGGTAGGGACCATGTGTTCTTTTGTTTCCTCTCACACATTTTTACCACAGTAAAGAATACACAGGAGATGATGCAGAACCGACTTCATGCACAATCCATTATTATATTAACAAAGAGGAAAGCATACTTGCAACAGTTAAATCGAAAACTACGAAAAAAAATTGAAAACTACAGAAAAGTTTAAAAGTTTTTATGTTAAAGAAAAAGCAAAACCAAAATTTGTTATATGAAAAATACAAATATATGTGGACAGATTAAGGGAATTTAAAAAAATGTTTTACTTAGAATGGTTATATGTGAATTTTTTTCTAAAAAATTGTTGTGCATTATTGGTATATTCACAATAGGTAGAAAATTGGGGAAATATCTGTAAATGCTGTACTTCAACATTCAGCATGAGATGAATAAAAGGGGCAAGGGAGGAATAAGAGAAGACTCAGAAAGGACACAAAAAATCTGAAATTTAATTATGAGAGAGGGAGAGAGAGAGAAAGAGAGAGAGAGAGAGAGAGAGAGAGAGAGAATCACATTCTTTCCTCTCTAGGCCCTGACTTATAAGAGCCATAAAGAAAGAATGGAGAGAAGGGGAGAGCTTCACTATGTTCAACTTTGCTTATGACACAGTTATTAGAATTTTCAATTAAGTTTAGATGGACTTTTTTTTTGCTCATTTACTGCCCAGTCCTTCAAACTTCCTAAATATATGTTCAGCCTATTTTAGGGAGCCCTTTCAAATATTGTAACTAATCAATCCTGATCTTTCTGGCTCCATTCCTTAAGAACAGCAATCCTCTGGCCCCCAAATTTTAATGAACAGTGACCATGGGATGACTCTTTCCCTTGTGTAAGACAGATGACCAAAGCAGATGACCTAATAGTCTGTTCTGAGGTCCAACCCTCAGATTAATCATCATTTGAAGGAGTTATTTACAGTTTACATATGATGTTAATATCATAGCTGAAAATAGCAGCTCCAAAGCATATTTCTGCTGACTATCTAATTTGGGGGGGGGGGCATAATATGAATGATCTTTGGTCACAAGATAGTATCAACATCATTCATTCCTTTCAAAACACTTTTATTGAGGCCATGCCAAGGTCAAGGAGCTTTTATAGTCTGCTGGAATAAACAGACAGGTAAATATGCAGTTATAACATAATGTGATAATGGTTATAACAGAAGCATGAACTTACTTAACCTGGAGAATTAGGGAAGGCTTCCTGGGAGAGGTGGCACTCAAGCCCAGTCTGAAAGGGTAAGTAGGAGTTAGCCAAGTTCAGGTTAGAATGGAAGGAAGAATCAGGTGCAAAAGCAAGGGGGCATGAGCGTGTACGAATCATTTAGGAAACTGTAGGCTGACCACCTGACTAGCATAGAAGGCCTGGCAGAATGGCGGAAGATGAAACTGGCAAGGGAAGCAAGAAACTGATCCTAAAGAGTTTTGTGTGTCATGGGATTCTTCCCCCAGGCTATAGCTGCCATTTACTTCTGAAATACTTAAAGAGAATTCATTTTATTTGCACACCTGCCATCTTACAACTGTTTCCAAATCCTAATGCTGCTTTACTTCAAAGAGTAGTTTTACGTGTCCTTTTGCCAATTTTCTATTCATCACTGCCTTGTCGATTGCTGTAACAGAAACTACCATTTACTGATTGTTTACACTATGCCAGATACTGTACTGAATGCTTTAGATTAATTATCTAATTAAGTCACAGCAAAGAAAAAGCACAGCTCTGAAGTCAGACCAGGGTGCAAATCTTACTAGATATGTAATCTTGGGCAAATAACTTAACTTCATTGTCTTAAGCTTGCTCATCCATAAATTTGGAAAACCCCCATCTCCTTTACAGAGTGTTTGTAAACTTTAAGGAGATACGCAACATATTTAATACACATAGTAGGCTTTCAATAAATTATAATTGCTATTATTGTGGTGATGTCACTTATGCAAAAATATAACCAGTTGATGTCTACACATGAAACCAGCAGAGGGAGCCTCTATCCATTTCTGGCTTCAATGCCAAGGTAAGTATACCTATTATGGATATATCTATCTCTGAAACAAAATACAAGACAGGATAAAAAGTGATTTGATGGTGGTGTCTAGACGGGGCACAGGGAGATGGGTTGGGGAGAACATTGGTAGCTTCAGTCATATTGGTAATGTTCTTAATTGAGCACAGATTCATGAATATTCTACTATTATGCTTTAACACACATATGTATTTTTTTATATATGCCAAATAGTATAAAATATTATATTTTAGTGATCCTAATGCATGTGTACCTACATCCCTCTACCTCTTGTTCCCATTTGAGGTTCAACACAGAATTACCATATCCCTTCCTTGTATTTTTATCTTACTTCCCTTGGATCTCTCTCATAGCAAGTTAATGCTGCCTTTCATTATAGTCATTTTCTGTGTTAGATCTAAGCTTCCTAAAGATATAGTCAGGTTCTTACACATCTGTATAGCTCCAACAGCAGACAGCACTGTGCCTTCGGCTTATTTATCAAGTTGCACTACCCTTTATTTTCTCTTTACAATTTGAAATATTAATATGACCATATTGTGAAATATTTTTACTCATTAAAAAATTGTAACTTATTAGGGAAACTGGCTAAATAAATTTTGACATATCCAGTAGTTTAAAAGAATGAGTGAGATCTATATATGTCATTATGCAACCATTCTCACGTCATGTCAATAAATAAAAGGGCAAGGTGCAGGATGATGTATGTCTATTTCAGACATGTGCTTATCTATGCACAGAACATTTCTGGAAGGCTACATAAGAGACTGGTAACTGTGACTGAATCTAGGGAGAGAGCCTGAGTATCTGGCATCAAAGGGAGACTTATTTTTTACTGCATAGATCTTTTTGTACTATTTAATTTTTTGTAATGTGACTGTATGACTTTTTCAACTAAAAGAACAGCTTAATAATTTACACTTTCAATAAGAACATATGCACACAAAATACTCAAATTGGATCAGAATAAACAGCAGTTTAACGAAAGAATAAACATCACGTTTATTGGTTATATGGTTAATTACCATATAGCTAGCAACAGATTTAGCACAAAGGGGTGAAGAAATCACTGTGGAGTGATGTGATCAGGAAAGGCTTCACGATGTAAAACAAGGTCTAAGGAAAGGCTTCACAGTGTGAGTAAGGAGGGCTTGACCTAGACCTCAAAGGATGAGATTTGAGTATGTGGAGAGAGGGGAAGAAGGGCAAAGTTCCCTGGGGCTGAAGCAAAGCTGTGGGGTGGGGCTGGGAGGCACAACACCTGGGTTTTAGTCCTTCTTTGACCCTAAAACTATAGGCTCTTGGGCAAGTCACTCTTACCATCCCTGTATCCATTGGTGGGTCCCAAAAACAAAATGTAATCACTGATCTGTTAGGTCCCTTCCAGCTCTCAAATAATATTACTACATCCTTAATTATAATTGGGAAAGAAGATTAGGGCTAGATTTTGGGACATCTTGAATGCCAAGCAAAGGAATTTAATAGTTTGGTCAGAGGAAGCCAGTGAAAGTTTTTGAAAAGAGGAGTATGATTTAGCAAGACTGAACTAACACATGAAAGCATATAGTACAATTTTGGCTAATATCATTATTAACTTGGCATCATATTTACAGGGTAGACAAGAGGGGAAATAGCAAACTAAATTGGGAGATCTGCAAGAATCAGAGAAGCAAGAGATAAGCATGGCCCAGAACTCAAATGGTACTACTGAGTAAAATATGGGGTCTCAGGTTTGTTTGCAGCCCCAGAGATTCATTGCTCTAAGTCATCTGCCCCAAGTTTTTGCTTGCTATCCTTTTCCAGGATCCTATTGATTAGCGTTTAGTGTCAGGGAGCATTTTGAACTTGAAAAGTCATTCTACTCAATCACAGTGTTGGGTTTTGTAAAGGTTTATTCTACAACCTGACTCTTTCTAGTATTGAATTTTCTAGGTAGCCAGTACCAATTTACACAGATTTAAATACTTTTGTATTTTATTAAAATTTTCTCAAAAATTATACAAATACTATATATCCATAGTGACAAAATTAGAAAACACTGACAAATACAAATTTTTTAAAAGTTACCTTTAAGCCAGTTTTAACCACTGTTAATATTTTGTTTTAATGACATCAAAGCATATAGGAACCTTTAAATTCTAAGGAAATAGTTTTGAGAAGGTGATTTGCTTTGTGGCACTGTGGACTGACTCTCATTTAACTTTTAGTGTGCATGGTCTTTTTCCAGATCTCCAGTTAAAAGATCACCTCCTCATAGGCAGAGTTCTTTTTCACATTGTGCTCTACCCCATAGGACCTACATGCTAAATAAAGCAATAGTAACAATAGTAATGTCATTTAAATGATGAAGCAATGATTAACTGCCCCCAAATTACCTTTTCAACATATCACTCTCATGCTCAAATACCTCTAATGCGTTCCCTCTGCCTGAGAATCACTTTCCAACTCTTCAATCAGGTATTCAAGAATCTCCAAAATGTGATTTCACCCAGGCTTATCTGGTTGAAATTCTCTGCGACATCTAGTTTAGATTTTTTTTTTATCCCACGCACATGCCATACTTAACATACTATGTGCCTTTGTCTGCTTCTGATTTCCCATTCCTGGAATATCTTTCCCACTCTTTGCTCTCTATTCAAATCCTATTCATTCTTTCAAAGTCCAGTTCAATAACGGCCTGTACAGAATTTTCTCCAGTCATTTCAATTCAGGTTAAATGCTCACTCATAAGCTAAGCACTGTAAGTCTATAATACTCATTCTGGCACTTAATGAAATACTTTCCTATGCTTTCACTGTTAGCTAAAATATCATGTAAATATTTTTCTTACCATTCTAAAATAATTTTTAAGTATGATGAAGAAAGAGATCATGCTCTATGCCTCTTTTATTTCATACTAACATTCTATACAGTAGTGAGTACAGAGTAGGCACTTATATAGTTGTTTAAACAAATAAAAATGAACAAAATGAGGATAAAGAGCACTTCTGTCACCTGACCAACCTCACTTTATAGCTTAAGGGAAACAGTAAAGGAGTAAAAGGAAGAGATTCTCAAGCTGAATAGGGAAAGTATTCTTTTGGGATAGGAAAGGGGCTTTCCAGTCTGAGGAATGGTATGCTTTTTGTGGTAGGAAGAGAACAAGTGGCTGGTGAAAAAGGCCATAAAGATAAAGAAAGGGTGAAAATCCTGTTTAAAAAGGTGAGAAACAGACAGGGAGGGTGGTACCTAGGAAGAAAGTCTGAACTTAGGAAACATAAGCAACAATGAAGTGTGGGGAGAATAAAGGAAAGAGTTCTATATACGCTTTAGGGTTTTTTTAAACGTGGCTCTCTAGAAAATGAAACTTTCAAATTAATCCTGGACTCTGAAACTCAACTAAAAAATATGAAACTAATCTTAAACTTACAGAAAAGTAAATAAATGAGAATGACATACTTGAAGAGTCTACTCACAATACAGGGCCTATAAAACAAAAGCCAAGTAAGTGCAACTATTCTGGAATCTTCAGATATATCTGAATATCATGGCCTCTGGTGACTTAGGTTGTCAATATAACAAATTAAAATATATTTCTTACCTTTGTCTTCTCCCTGCTCACCAATAACCCATACTTGTTTTCCTGACATTTGTGCCTTCAAAACATTTGTAATAATGTACTGTAATCTCTGTGAATCCAGATTACATCCAATTCCAATCACTCGATTTGTAGGAAATGCACTCAGTTTCCACGTCACGTAAGTCATGATTTCCACTAAATATTGCACACAAGGTGAAAATGTAAAGATTTTAAAAATACACTTCTAGCCTAGTTCTCATAAACAAAATATTTATTATTAAAAACTTTTTTAATGTTTATTTATTCTTTGAGAGAGAGACAGAACATGAGCAGGGGAGGGGCAGAGAGAGGGAAACACAGAATCAGAAGCAGGCTCCAGGCTCCGAGCTGTTAGCACAGAGCCCGACGCAGGGCTTGAACTCATGAACTGCGAGATCATGACCTGAGCTAAAGTCGGACGCTTATGCTACTGAGCCACCCAGGTGCCCCAAAATATTTATTATTTTAATAAGCATAGTAGAGCTTCTACATATTTTTTTAGGTCCTAAATGCACTTTGAGGCATTTTTAATGTATACTAAAAACACTAACCAGGTTTCAACATGATTTTACATAACTTTGTTGTTTAATATAAATTAAGAGTGGAAAATAAATATTTTCCTAGTTAAGTAAGAAAGATGAAAACTGGGTATAGAAAGCCAGAAAAAAATGCTTGTTTTTCATCGATCAAGTTCTCTTTTATATCTTTTTTTCCTTTCTTTAAAAAAAAATTTTTTTTTAATGTTTATTTATTTTTGAGAGAGAAAGAGAGAGTGAGCAGGGAAGGGGCAGAGAGGAGAGGGAGAGAGAATCCCAAGCAGGCCTCATGCCGCCAGCATGGAGCCCAATGCGAGACTTAAACTCACAAATCACAAGATCATGACCCGAGCCAAAACCAAGAGTCAGATGTTCAACCCCCTGAGCCACCTAGGCGCTGCTCTTTTATATCTATCTTAAGGTGAATTTCTATTTTTAAATTAAAATAATGATCATATACTCCCACTATGCAGTGCAACATTATGAACAAGCAAAAACACAACTACTTTTTTCTGCCATGCCAAAAGGATGTCAGGAATTAAAGAGACTAGTGTCCCTCAAACAATTACTACAGAAAAACAATCAAAATGTACACCATACCCTTATACTGGGAACATTAAGAAACTCTGTTCACCAATTTGAGTTCGATACCACCCAATTCTTTGATAATATTTCTTTTTCTTAGTAAACCAGTTCCCAAAACACTTTGTAATATACAAAAAGTTAGAAACACAGTGGCACGCCCACTAGCATTTTACAACACTTTAGAATTAATAAAATATCTTTCATATAAGCCACTGCATTTTTCTCTTTGGTGTTTAACCATTTTCTCACTGAAGGAGACATGGGCAACAACCTGGAACAGAATGATGGTGATATGTCACAAAAAATAGTTAAGGTAAAAGCTTCTAGTTAATGCCAGTCATAAGAAGTAACTGGTTGACCAGATATGGACGTACTGTATTGTTCGGTATAAGAGCAATTTGAATAGTCTAGCTGCCCTTTTATAATCTAGTTTTATGACTTTTATCAGTACTGGCAATTATATTGATACACTGGACCATCACAGTAATTAAAAATAAAACTATTTACCTGGTTGAGATGCAACAAGCAGGATACCATGTTGACTATAGTGTCCCAGAGCTGGGACAAGGGCTCTGAACATATCCACATTGCTTTGTACCACATCAAGGTAGGACTGAGAACTACCCAAAGAGTTGACTGTGAAGATCACCACCTTGGAATGAGCAGAGGCAGACAAATCTAATGAATAAAAAGAAACAGTCTGAGCTCAAGATCTAGGTTTTCGTCGAGTTCTTGTTCTTGTTTTTCTGATTCTTTTCTACAAGTGGAGAGCCTTTAGGTATATTTGCCTCCAGATCAATCCATATCCATAGAAATACACAGAGTGCTGAGGTTTGCTTCCAGAAAGATGATTAAGAGCAAGAGTGTATTCCAAAGGGAGAAAGAGAACAAAGGGGGATAAAGAAAATAAAGTACAGGACTCAGAAGCTAAAAACAAGGGCTTAAGTTTTTTCTGTAATGCACAACTTTCCTACAAAAAATAAGTAATGTGCTATAGGCAAAATTAATCTATAATCAATTAGGTCACTGAGTTTTAAATTGTGAGTTTAGGAGTCCTAGAGTTCCTTGACAGTGACTCACAGGCCATGTGGAAGGAGTGGGAATAAGTGGAAAGAAGGCTGGTAGGCACAGCTCCATGCTGTTTACTTTGACTTCTCTAAGCAGAGTAGTTCTGCTTGTATCTGTTTTACTTATGAAGGATTCTACTCGAAAGAGGAAAAACATGGTCAGAAAATCTTTAAATCAAGGTAAAATGTCTTAGCTCATTTTTTACAGACTTTTCCTTATACTGAAGCCAGTATCCTTGGTTTTAGGTTCCTCTTTCAATGGGACTAGGTAAGCAACTGTTACGACTTAAGAAAAGCTGTTCTCTAGAGTTCGCTCCTCTGATCCTGAAGCACACAACATGCAATTTTACAACTACATTACTCTCTATTACACAATGTGCTCTATAGTTAAGTACATGTCAAAACAGCGGCCAGACTTTATCAGCATCAGAGACAACAGAAAAATAACACAGTAGATGGCATTAGTCAACATTTGTAAATTAATATTAGCATCCCAGGGAGACAAGGAGTAGATTCCAGTGTTTATATTCTTAATTAAGCCCCTACGGCCATCTCTCTAAACCAGTTTCAGAAGGAAACACTTGTGCAATATATCCTCTGGGAAATGTACTTTCCAAGTTTAGCTCCTATTCTGATGCTGTTGTGGGGATAGGAGATCCAAAAGCTGAGTCCTGGATTTTAATGATGGTTCTTCATGAGTACTCTTAAATAATTCCTGTTGGAATTCCTGTTGGAGTTCCTGTTCTAGTATTTAGAGTAGATACCTGGTGATGAGTCAAAACCTCAAGAGTTGGAAGGTATATAGTTAACACTTCCAGACCACTTCTATATGCCAGGTACTATTCTCAGAGCTTTCTATGTATTTACTCATTTAATCTAATCTACAACACACTATGGGGTCATAGCCCCCATTTTGCAGACAAGGAATATGAGGCACAGATGAGTAATTTACTCAGTTGTAGAGCTAGCAAGTGTCAGACCCAGAATTCAAGCCCAGGCAGCCTGGCTGTAGAGTACTGTTAAGCACCATGCTATGTTTAGAAACTGAGCCCCAAACCCTCATAAAGACGAGGAAACTGATGTTTACAGAGATTAGGTGACTTGTCCATATTACCAAATTACCAGTGAACAGTTCAATTTATGATCTTACAATTTGGTCCCAACCTATTTTGCGAGGATCATTTTATCTTCTTTCCCCCTTTAGCTTTCTCTACTTTGAATGATACATATACCCTTGCCCTCAAGGTTGCCTCATGAATAAATAAAGTAGTAGCTGTCTAAAAGGATTTCAAAAGTACAAGAAAGGCTTCCTACTCCATAAGGTTTCCTAAGCTCCCAGGCCTTTTATTCTCTTCCTTTGAGCCTAGAAGCTAGTATTTCTTGTACTCTCCTAGGTAGACCTTTGGCTTAAGTAGAATTGGTCCCTATTCTTCCCCACCATGTTTCTCTCACTTTCCCGATAAGAACTTTACTCAAATTCTTTCTTTCTTTTTTTATATTTATTTATTTATTTTTGAGAGACAGCATGCACATGAGCCAGGGAAGGGCAGAGAGAGAGGGTGACAGAGAATCCCAAGCAGATTCCGTGCTGTCAGTCCAGAGCCTGACACAGGGCTCAAACTCACAAACCATGAGATCGTGACCTGAGCCAAAACCAAGAATCGGATGCTTAACCGACTGAGGCACCCAAGCGCCCCTCAAATTCTTTCTAGCTGGAATGTTTCTCACTTCACTCACCACATGCTAGGTAGATATCTGTTTAACTGTCTACTACATTAAACATGTTATGAGCTCTGTGAGAGCAGGCACTGTTTGTGTCTTATCTTTCCATCTCCAAGATCTAGATACTTAGCAACAGCTACATGCCCCCAGGGCACCCCTGGACCCTTTTATTATACCATACAGAAAAACAAACTTAAAATGCATTAAAGACCAGGGGTGCCTGGGTGGCTCAGTTGGTTAAGCGTCTGACTCTTGGTTTCAGCCCAGGTCACGAAATCAGTTTTGTGAGTTCAAGCCCCGTGTCAGGCTCTGCACGGCAGCACGGAGCCTGCTTGAGATTCTTTCTCTCCCTCTCTCTCTGCCCCTCCCCCACTTGTGCTATCTCTGTCTCTCTCAAAATAAACTTAAAAAAACCTTTTTAAATGGACTAAAGACCTAAATGTGAGACATAAAACCATAAAATTCCTAGAAGAAAACATAAGCAGTAATTTCTTTGACAACAGCCACAGATACATTTTTCTAGATAGATCTCTTCTAGTAAGAGAAACAAAAGCAAAATTAAGCTATTGGGTCTACACCGAAATAAAAAGTTTCTGCACAGTGAAGAAAATGACCAACAAAACAAAACAAAAAGGCAACCTACTGAATGGGAGAAGATATTTGTAAATGATGTAACTGATAAAGCATTAATATCCAAAATATATAAAGAATTTATGCAACTTGGGGCACCTGGGTGGCTCAGTCAGTTAAGCGTTCAACTTTGGCTCAGGTCATGATCTCACGGTTCATGAGTTCAAGCCCCACATAGGGTTCTGTGTCGACAGCCTCAGATTCCGTGTCTCCCTCTTCTCTCTGCCCCTCCCCTGCTCACTCTCTCTCTCTCTCCCTCAAAAATAAATACACGTTAAGAATTTATGCAACTCGACACCAAAAAAAAACACATCAATCCAATTAATAGGGAGAGGACAAGAATAGACATTTTTCCAAAGAAGACATACAGATGGCCAACAAGACACATGAAGAGATGCTCAACATTGCTCATCAGCAGGGAAACGCAAATTAAAACCACAAAGAGATATTACTTTGCACTTGTCAGAATGGTTAAAATAAAAAAGATGAGAAATAATAAGCATTGCAAGGACATGGAGAAAAAAGGAACCCTCATTCAGTGTTGGTGGGAATGTGAACTGGTGCAGTCACTGTGGAAAATTAGTATGGAGCTTCCTCAAAAAAGTTAAAAATAAACTTACCATATGATCTAGTAATTCCACCACTAGGTATTTACCCAAAGAAAAAGAAAACACTAATTCAAAAGGATCTATATTTATTGCAGCATTATTTACAGTAGTCAAGACATGAAGCAACTCAAGTGTCCATCAATAGATGAATGGATAAAGATTGTATATGTATGTGTGTGTGTGTGTGTCTATACATATACATATGTACATATAC
>NC_064808.1:38894185-39013542 GCF_023721935.1 Panthera uncia | reverse complement strand
GAGTAAGCTTATCTTGATGTAAGAGTAGGTGAATGTGGTTAAGAGTAAGCTTATCTTGAGGAACACTAAAAAATGTATAGAATTGTTGAACCACTATATTGTACACGTGAAACTAATGTAACACTGTATGTTAATTATACTTAAATAAAAAATAAAATTAAGTTTAAAAGAAGTTGCTGACTTAATATGGGGAAAAAAGATTGTACAGTCGTAAAGAAAGTTAAGGACCTTAAGCATAATTATGTGAAGATATGATATCATTTACAAGGTTAAGGATCATAATAAAAGTTTATTCAATAACAATTAGTTCAATATACCTCTGCTAAGGTTCCTGTCATGCCAAGCATAATTATACAAGGCCCTAAGAACACAAGGTTAATGACATATTGTCCTTGCCCTAGATATAATACAGTAGGGCTCAAGGGTTAGAATGGAGGGCTTCAGAGTGAGATTGCCTGCTCCAAATCCTAACTTTATACCACTTACTTAATTAGCGTAGTGATGTTTCCTCCTGGGTCAGGGGTGCATCTGGACCTCCAGGACAGAAACCTCTTACCTCTATCCCAGCTGCATAGGTAGCCCAGAAAAACTACATCCTTCCTGCCAAGCCACTGGTTCCCAAACAACAGGCCCTAGACCAGTGCTTGTTTAGTTATAGTAGGGGATATCAATCCATCATCAAGCATGTCAAAAGACCCAGCAAATATTTCATGCTCCGATACACCACTGTTCTCAGATTATGAGGATGATGTTGATGAATGAAATACACATTGATTTTACTTATTTATTTATTTATTTATTATTTTTTTTAATGTTTATTTTTGAGACAGAGACAGAGCATGAACAGGGTAGGGGCAGAGAGAGAGGGAGACACAGAATCTGAAACGGGCTCCAGGCTCTGAGCTGTCAGCACAGAGCCCGACGCGGGGCTCGAACTCACAGACTGTGAGATCATGACCTGAGCCGAAGTCGGACGCTTAACCGACTGAGCCACCCAGGCGCCCCAATATACATTGATTTTAAACCACTGCTGAATTATTTTATTCAAAACCATGGAAAATCAATCAAATAACAATGTCCAAATGCTGTGGAGACCTCACTGAAGTATTCTAGCTTAGTATATCAGTCTGAATATACTGGAGACAGTACAAATATTTTCATTTCTCTGGTATATTGCTAAACCATTCTAACTGTAATAAAAATTACATAAAAATATGTTCCTTTCAAATTATTTTTCTCTAGGACACAAAATTTTAGAAATGATGATGACCCTTAATTTAGAAATTGTGTTAAGTTGATAGCTACTAAAAATCTTCCTATGTTGGCAGGGGAGGGAACTACCAAAGAATGACTTCTCAGTAGCTTTGGGCATTATTTCAGTCAATGACTGGAAGGGATATTTTTGTCTGATGAATAGAGGTAGACTTTTTTTTTTTTTAATGTTATACAAGAACACTCCTATTAAAAAATAAGGTAGGAAATCACTGCTCAGTTCAAGTGAGTGCCTTTAACAATTACTTCCACAGTGGTCTGGGTTTGGAGCTATAGAAACAACACTGAAACTTTCTAAGATTTACTATATGTGGCAAACTAAAGCCATGAACTAAGTACGTTATGCCACATCTCTATCTTTAGGGAGGCTTTTCTTAAAAATAAAAGGTATATCTATTGATAAAATGTCTCAGGAAGAGAAAAAAATGATACAACATAAATTTCAATATCAATACTAAAATCATGAAGAGTAATAAGTGATTTGGCATTAGGATTACTCTGGAAGGTTTCCCAGAGAAAAGGTGACTCAAGGTTAAGTATGAAGGGCATGTTGAGGCTAATGAAGAAGTATTTATCTGAGGTAAGTGTAAAGGGTGAAAGGAGGCAAAAAAAGGGCTTCAGTCAAGATTCTTTATTTCAATACAGTGAATTTCAAAAATTTGATTGTGACCCATGCCATGAGATGGACATGCTATGAAATACGTTTTCTATTGCAACCCAAGACATAATATATGCATATGTATATATACAAAGCAAAAACATTACAGAAAATACCCTTAATACTACTCTGATATTTTCTATTCTAGTTAATTTTTATCAAATGCTGGTCGTAGTCCCCTGTGCTGATTCCACAATCTGCAATAATGTCACTACTTATAATTTTTAGAACACTTTAATGAGTATAAGAATTACCTGAGCTACTTATCTAAAATGTAGATTCCCAGGCTCCACTCCTAGAAATTCGGGATCCATAGCCTAGGGTGGACGCCAGGCATCTGTAATTTTAAGGTGGTTCTGATATAAGAGATTAGCCCACAAGCCATGTTTTACGAACCACTGGCTATTGAGCATATTTTGCTTTACTGCATATGTCAACAACACTTTATTTTTTATTTATTTTTAAATGTTTTTTATTTTGAGAGAGTATGCACACATGCATGAGTGGGGGAGGGGCAGAGAGAGAGAGAGAGAGAGAGAGAGAGAGAGAGAATCCCAAACAGGTCCCATGCAGTCAGCACAGAGCCCAACATGGGGCTTGATCCCATCCTACAAACCAAACTGTGAAATCATGACCTCAGCTAAAATCAAGAGTCAGATGTTTAACCAACTGAGCCACCCAGGTGCCCCAACAACACATTATTTTTAAATTTACAACTACTGAACACTTTTTTCTCCATGCATAAGCATGCATATATCCATACACACAAACATTTATGTTTGTATATACACAGACTATTTCTGGAGTGAATCATGTAAAACTGGTAACAAACTTACAGTTGAAATCCTAAATTTAGCCTCTTACTAACTGCATGTCCTAAGCCACAATCTCTCTGAGTCACCTATAAAATAAAGTAAGAATGGGGCACCTGGGTGGCTCAGTCGGTTAAGCGTCCAACTTTGACTCAGGTCATGGGTTCGAGCCTCACATTGGGCTCTGGGCTGACAGCTCAGAGCCTTGAGCCTGTTTCAGATTCTGTGTCTCCCTCTCTCTCTGCCCCTCCCCCACTCATGCTCTGTCTCCGTCTCAAAAATAAAAATTAAAAAAAATTTTTAAATAAATAAAATAAGAAAAGTAACAGTGTGTGAATATATGTAAAGTATCTAGCATATATTACTGATTCCTTAAAAAATGGCAACTATTATTATTAAGAGATAACAGATAAACTAATAGTAAACATGATAATATAATAAACATAATAACCATGATCAAAATATAGGACAATGATCCAATTAGCTATATTTAATATAGGATAAAAGTAATCAAGAGAAAGGAAAAAGGAGTACTTATATACTGTTGATCAGAGTATTAATTGGTACAACTTTTTGGGGAACAATTTTAGCAATATAAATTTTAAAAACACGTATCTTTTGACCCAGTAATTCTACTTTATCCAGCTAGTTAGGGAAGTACACTAAAATTTTTGCATTACAATGTTCTCTTCACTATTATTTGTAAGCACAATAAACCCCCATAAAAACAAACTAAATATCTCCCAACAGGAGACAGATACCCATCTGACAAAATATTATGAAGCTATTCAAAGAAATAGAGCTATTTAGATCTACATGTGCTGTTAATAAAGATCTTTGAAAGCATACGATTAATTCACCAATAATTTAAACACAGAATTGCCACGAGCCAGCAGTTCTACTTCTGGGTTATACCTAAAACAAGTGAAAACAGTTATTCAAACAAAAACTTGTACATAAACTTTCACTGCAGCACTATTCACAACAGCAAAAAGATGCAGCCCAAAGGTCCATCGACTGATAACAACAGACAAATAAAATGTGGTACATCCATACCATGGAGTATTATTCAGCCATATAAAGAATGATGTACTGATACATGCTACGATGTGGATGAATTTTGAAAACATTATGTTAAGTGAAAGAAACGAAATACAAAAGGCCACATATTGTATGATTCCATTTATACGAAATATTTAGAATAGGCAAATCCACATAGCAGACTGACGACTGCCAGAGCCTGGGGAGAGGGAAAATGGGGAGTGATTGCTTAATGTGTACACGGTTTCCTTTTGAGACGATGAAAATGTTCTAGAACTAGATAGTGGTAATGGCTGTGGAACACTATGAATGCCCTAAATGTCACTATCGATAAATTTTACGTTATATGTATTTCAGCACAAAATAAAAATAAAGGAATGAAAATATTAAAACAAGTGCAGAACAGTTTCCCATCTGACTCCTGAAGCAACAACTCTTAATAATTTCTCTGTATTTCTCCAGAGTTAGTCTACGCATACACAAGCATAACTGTTTGTGTATATATGCATATGTATTTGCATGCTCACCTGGTTATATGTGTATTCCTTCTCCAAATGTTTTAATAGCTATTTTGAAAAAGTCCAAATGGAGCCAAAGCACAACTCTAGGATGGCCGGTTGCAGTCATCGATACCTGCCATGATGGAGCATTCCTCAAATTTCCAAACTATTGACTTTAATTTCCCAAAATTATTAATATACTTCTCTCCATATTATGGAATGTATTTATGAGATGTTAGTTAACATTATATTTGAAATTCTTCATGTAATAGTGATTAAATTCAGTGTTATCAGGAATATATAACCAAATTAACAAGGGGAACATGAAAGTTGTCCCCAAGATGGTGTGGGCTCATTTGACATTCCCTACTTGGTGGCAAACACCACATACTATACATCTCCTCCGAGGATTCTATCCTTTCAATTATGTGAAACAATTGTAATTGATGGTTAATGAGACACACAGGAAGAAACAATTGTGAGGTCCTAAAAGGCCTCACAACCTCTAGGGTCCATGTATTAAAGTCTCCTGAAGTGATTTGGAAGAGTTAAGAGGTCCCTGAAGAACTTTAGTACTTGGAAATGACAGAGAATTTCCAGCTCCCCAAGGGATCCTCTATATGAAGCCTACAAAAGGATCAGTAATGCAAATACTGCACTCTTTCCAGAGAAGGAAAATGAACTCGTTGTACCCTATACAGAGATCCAGAGGCTTACTCCAACTAATACACCCAATTTTTATAACCTGTAGGTATAATTTCAACTTTTCTCACCCGCTGTTGTTCTTAAGTACATTCAGGCTTGTGACACAATCTTGAGTTTTGTTTTTTTTTTTTAAATATTGTCAAGGAAAGCCGAACAATTATAACATATTACAACTTGACTTTGGCTATATCCTGGTCTACCAAATTTTTTGATCACGCATCTCTAGTAAAAAAATATTTTTGGGGCACCTGGGTGGCTCAGTTGGTTGAGGGTCCGACTTCAGCTCGTGAGTTCGAGCCCCATGTCGGGCTCTGTGCTGACAGCTCAGAGCCTGGAGCCTGTTTCGGATTCTGTGTCTCCCTCTCTCTCTGTCCTAACCCACTCGCATTCTGTCTCTGTCTCTCTCAAAAATAAATAAACATTAAAAAATAAATTTTTTTTAAGCCCACATCCCCAAATATGGTATTTACCTACATATATGTCTGCACAAATACATCATGTATGTTATAAAATAAATTTTTAAATAAAAAAGATGAGATAAAACACTTTCCTAACATTTAAAAATTTATTTATTAATGATACAAAATCCTTTTGTTCTTATTAAAACTTATTTTAACAATATATTTTTAGTGAAAGTGATGTGAATTTTTTTAAAATCTTGGTTGAACACTTTGCTATATGCCAAGCGGTAGGTATTATTCTCACTCTACAGATGATAAAACTGAACTTTGAGAGGTTATATAACCTGACAAATGTCAGAACTATAATGTGGCAGAGCTAGGATGCAAACTCCTATCTGTCTAACTCTAAATCCAGTGCTCTTAACCAATATATTATGAGAATGGAAGCAATCAAAGAAAACAAATTTATACTGTAGTATAAGACAAAGACAGAATAAATCCTTCTGACCAATCAGAATGCTATTTGCTCATCTGAATTCTTTTTAATTTAATCAATTACAATCTCTGTATGAATTAGGGTAAGTCATTTCATTTATGTGAATCTTAGTTTTCCAATATGTAAAATGAGGAGCTTCGACTAGATGAACCTTAATGTGCTTTTTAAAATTTCTTTTTAATGTTTATTTATTTTTGACAGAGAGAGACAGAACAAGAGCAGGGGAGGGGCAGAGAGAGAGGGAGACAACAGAATCCGAAGCAGGCTCCAGGCTCTGAGCTGTCAGCACAGAGCCCGACGTGGGGCTCGAACTCACGGACCACAAGATCATGACCTGAGCCGAAGTCGGACCCTCAACCGACTGAGCCACCCAGGCGCCCCTTAATGTGCTTTTTAGCATTAAAATTCTAAGACTCAAGGCACAGAGGATTTTGGGGGTAGTGAAAAATACTATAATGGTAAATACATGTCATTATAGATTTGTCCGTATCCACAGAAAGCACAACACCAAGAGTGAACCTTTATGTAAACTACAGATTTGGGATGATAATGATATATCAAGGTAGGCTTATCAATTGTGCCATTCTGGTGGGGGACGTTGATAACAGGGGAGCCTTCCCATGTGTGGGGGTAAGGGATATACAGGAAACTTTTTGTTCAATGTTGCTGTGAACTTAAAACTGTTCTAAAAATATATATATACTAAAACAATTCTAGGACTCAAATACGAGAGCAAATGAGGCAACGATCTATTAAGCAGAATAACCAGACCTTTGCTGATCTCCACATTAGGCAGGTTAAAGATGTCAAGGTCCATCACTCCTCCTTTCGTCTCTTCTGAGAGGTCCAAGAGGACCAGTCTGTCTGCAATGCCCTGTACAGTACAATAACAAAAAGAACATACAGCATTACACAAACACAGCCAGTTACTCAATTTCAGTTCATTTAGAAGTGAAGCTAAAGCAGAATGCATGGGCCTAAAATGCTCTCTCATGAAGGAAAAATAACACGACAGCAACAAAAGGGACTTGTAAGCAAGAAATTACTATGAACTTGAGTAATGTAATCCTTTAGGCTTGACTGAAAACTGGGATCTAGCAGGACTTAACTAAGAGGTCACAGACGGCAGGTTTCCTTTGATGGAACAATGCGTAATAAAGATGACTTGGTGCACTCAATATATTTGCTGTCGTTCTTGAGTTTATGTTTTCATTTTGATGTCACAAGTTCCATTCTGAAAGTACTTAAGAGTGATTTTTGGGTCTATTTTAGCGCCTCATTTCTAGCATGAAAGTCAATACTAATGCCAAGTTTCTCTTTAAAAAAAAAAAAAGGATAATAGCCATATATCTAAAATAAAATCCTATTATCATGTAGAACTCTCCTCAGAAATCTTGTGGAAAACAGTCCAGGAGCACCTGGGTGGCTCAGTCAGTTGAGCATCCAATTTCAGCTCAGGTCATGATCTTGTGGTTCGTGAATTCAAGCCTCACATCGGGGTTGCTGCTGTCAGCTCAGAGCCCACTTCGGATCCTCTGTCCCTCTCTCTCTGTGCCTCCCACACTTGCGCCTTCCCAAAAATAATATTAAAAAAAAAAAAAGAAAGAAGGAAAAGGAAAACACTACATATGCTTGTCAATGGCTCCCTGGGTACCATGTAAATGATGGCATAGAAACTCCTCAGAATCAGGTTACCTTTGTGAAAGGTCTTTTTCTCACGTGGTAAGCGGTTTGAGGATCTTTCCTATATTAGAGTGCAGAAGCAAGAGTACCCAGGGATCCAGCAGACTATCAAGCAGAAAGGACAAAAGAAAAGCAACAGTACTCATTAGCTCTGTCACACTGGGCAAGTCACTGAACTTGGCCTTACTTCATGGGGTTATGAAGATTAATTCTGTGACACAGAGCTGGCAGAGAGCAGTCCTTTCTAAACTGTACCTACTAATTTCATTATTGTCAGCCACACTCATAAGATGAATGTAAAAAAAAAAAAAGAAAGAAACAAAACTATGAGTTACCATCTTCATTTATGAGACATGCAAAGATCCAAAAGTTAAGCATCAAAAGTGTGGGGAAAACAGGCATCCTCACACACTGTGGGTATGAGAATAAACTGGTATAATTGATATGGAGGATAATTTGACAAGTTCTATCAAAATTTAAAAACATAGTAATTCATTTAATCCATCTATCTCATTTATAGAAATTATCCAACAAGTTTATTAGTACATGTGTAAAAGGATACATTATGTATAAGGTTTTCTTTTTTTTTTTTTAATGTTTATTTATTTTTGAGAGAGAGAGAGAGAGAGAGAGCAAGCAGAAGAGGGGCCGAGAGAGAAGGAGACACAGAATCTGAGCAGGCTCCAGGCTCTGAGCTGTCAGCCAGAGCCTGACACGGGGCCCAAACCCATGAATGGTGAGATCATGACCCAAGCTGAAGCTGGACGCTTAAACGACTGAGCCACCCGGGCACCCCATGTATAAGGTTTTCAAAAGACAAGACACAACTTAAATGTCCATCAGTAACAACAACAGCAATAATGGTATTGTTATATTATTATAGCATTATTATGGCATTATTGCAATAATGGTAAACAACAGCAGTATAACATAATGGTTTAGAGAAGAACTTCCCAAGCCTTAAGGGATCAGCATTCAGTAGATCAGTGCAGCACATGGACATGGGGGGGGGGGGGGGGTTGTTAAATGCAGATTTACTTCCATAGGTCTGGGGTGGGGCCTGAGATAATGTAATTCTAAGAAGATCTCAGATGTTGCCAATGCTGCAGGTCTGAAAGTCACATGCTGACAGTAAAGATTTAGAATACAGGCTCTATAAATAAGACTGCTTCACTTCAAATCCTGCCCCCATTTATTAACAGTGTGACTTTGGGCAAGCTGCGTAATCTCCCTCTGCCTTCATTTGTAAATTGGCAGTAACCATAACATCTAACCCACAAGGCTGTTGTAAAAATAAGTCAAGTGTTTAGCTGAGTGCCTGGCACTTAATAAGCATTCAGTAAACGCTAGTTACCGCTGCTACCACCACAACCGACACTATTATGACTACTATTGTATCATAATATTTTATATATTGTACCTTGTATCCAAATATTAATGTTTATAAAGAAAAATGGGAAAAGACTTCCATTTAGACAGCTTACAGACAAAGGAATACTGATAGTGAGACTCTTCTAACAGCTGAAGGAACATGACTTTAAGGGACCTTCTTGTACTTACCAAAACCAAATAAAATTGATAAAACTCAGTACTGCTAGGAATGTCAAAAATCAGGCTGATGTGCACACTGTTATCAGCAGCATAAATTAGTTCTGCCTTTCTGAAGCGCAATCTAGCAATATGTAGTTAAGTCCCACAAAGACCATTCGTGCCCTGACTCACTAGTACTGTTTTTGAGACTATGTGTACCTAAAAGAAAATTCAGAGGAGAAAATAAGCAACTTGTAAGACAATGTTTATGGAAGCATTCTGTTTAGTAACAAAAGAACTGAAAACAATTCCAATTCCAATTCCAATTAAGAGGGAATAGTGTATTCACATGGAGGGTGGAGATGAAACGAAGTCAAAAGTTAGCATATGTTATTCTGTGCAGCCAGCTTTTAAAATTTTCTAGCTCCCTGGATACACTTTAATTACTTGCTAAAGTAGAACCTATCTCCAAGACATGTGAGTCTGAAATAAGAAGGGAAGAATTTAGATGGCAAACAATCAAATTTTAATAGAAAAGAAAAAATGAAACTCCAGCTACCAAATAAACAGAGAGGGACAGCTATTCTGTGGGCTACATCTTGAAATGACAGACACGCTGTTACCATGCTACTGGGACCCTGGAGCGTCTTCTGAACCTCTCTGGAAGGGAATGTAAGCCTTTCTGCAAATAATTTATATACCAAAGATCTAGTAAAAAGGAGTGATGGAAAAATAAACAAATTGCAAACTAGTGTAAAATATCCACTCAGAAACTACGATCCTAAGAGAAAGTGGAGTTATTACACCAGAAAAGGCAATCTTCAAGAAAAAAATGTTAATTTTAGAAAAAGCTAAAATTAAGTATTATATTAAATAAGAGTTTAATTAAAGCGGCATGACTCAGAAAACACAAAGGAATTTGTGACTAAGTGGGATAAATGTCACGTTGAGGTTTCCCTTGGATAGGATGATGAGACGATTGTTCAAGTCACTTTTTTAAAGCCTATTCTGTGACTAAGTACTAATTAAGAAGCAATATCCCTGATGAGAGCTTTCAGCTTTTTTTTTTGCCAACTTACTAAATATATTTGAAGGCAAAGTGAGGTTTTCCCACATGACAAGATGAAGCCATTATTTCTTATATGTTAAACACACACTGCTTAAAAGTGTAGCAATATGATAGATGGATTTATAACCACTGTGCTTACGTACCTTTGCTGAGATTGCTAATGTGCAGGCAATTCCCAGTTCTCCACCTCCAACCACAGTAACTTTATTGACTGTTTTGTGCTCATGATTTGCCCAGTGCTTTGAATTTATGTCTGAGACACCTAGAAATAAAAGTGGATTATTATGAGAATTTTAAAATAGTATCAAAAATCTTTTTTAGCATCTAAAAAAATATACACCAACCTTCAATAACTTGGACAGAAAACATGGTGCTAGTCTTTAAGAAGCACTCAAAAATACTTGAACAAATGAAATGCAAGACAGGAATCTCATTAAATGTTATATTAAATAGAGGCTACCTCCTTAAAAAGAAAAAACCTTTCCAAACATTTAAAAAAATAGTATATAAGACTAAAAAATAGGATTTCCATAATTCTGAAAAACAGTCTGATCCTTACTGCTCTGGTCTACAATGCAAAAATGTTTAACGCCTTACTGAAGTTTACAAGCATGGATTTTGCTTTTTGTTCAATGAGAAACACTGAGAATCATAGATTTTCTGGTCCGATATATTGAATGAGGCAAAAAGCCACATAAAAATATACTGAAAAAGTCTGGGATCATTAATATATATCAAATGATTTGGAACAAAACACAAATTATTTTATCTGTCAGTATAAGGGTAATTCTTTTACATTTTAAGAAACCATATTCATTGGAACTATATGGTAACACACCGATAAATGTGTAGAAATTTTTGATTCGACACAGATATACATAGCTACATGAATACATTTACTTATAGAAATCTAGTAGCAGCAGGCGCCTGGATGGCTCAGTGGGTTTAGAGTCAGATTCTTGATTTTGGCTCAGGTCATGTTGTCATGGTTCATGGGATCGAGCCCCATGTCAGGCTTTGGGCTGACAGCATGGAGCCTGCTTGAGATTCTCTCTCTCCCTCTCTCTCTCTCTCTCTCTCTCTCTCTCTCTCTCTCTGCCCCTCCCTTGCTCGTGCCTTCTCTCTCTCTCGAAATAAATATAAAAAAAATTTTTTTTTAACGTTTATTTATTTTTAAGAGAGAGACAGAGCGTGAGTGGGGGAGGGACAGAGAGAGAAGGAAGACACAGAATCCAAAGCAGGCTCCAGGCTCTGAGCTGTCAGCACAGAGCCTGACGCGGGGCTCGAACCCACCAACCGCGAGATCACCACCTGAGCCGAAGTCAGACGTTCAACCGACTGAGCCACCCAGATGCTCCAAAATAAGTATTTTTTTTTTAAAGAAAAAGAAAGCAAGTAGCAGAGAGTAAAGGATATTAGAAATTGTAAACTCATAACTCTCTGGTTAACAAAAATACAAACCTTCAGTGATTTTTGCAATATAGGCTAGCAAGTCTACCTGCCGTGCCTCATCAGACGATGGTAGAGAATACAGGGGAAGTTCCTCTTGAAACTTGGCAATCATTTCTTTAATTAGTCCAACAATGACAGACTTAGGCTGCAGAATACACACAAAGGGAAAAGTGATGCAAAGATTTTGCTCAAGAACACTACCTTATTAACCTATGCATTGTTAAAGAGTTAACCCAAAGAAAGTGTTGCATTATGCTCTTATTTTTTGAAAATTATCATACAAATTAGATGATACTTTTATCTGAAAAGTTACTTAATTCTTTTACCTGAAAACTAGAGAAATGCTAATCCGGCTCTCCAAAAGATGGGAAAATAGCATGACTATGCTTACTAGCAGAGTACCTATATTCAGGAACAGTCTTTTTTTAAACTTTTTATTTTGAAATTATTGCGGACTTATAGAAAAGTCACAAAAATAGTACAAAGAATTTTCATATACTCTTCACCCAGGTCACTCAAATGTTAACATTTTAACACATATATTTTCTCAGTCTGTGTCCCTCTACATATTTTTCTGAACAAACTGACAATAAATTGTAGATCTGATACCTTTTCACCCCTAAATACTTTAGTGTATATTTCCTAAAAGAAAAAACAAAACAGACATTCTCCTATGTAAGCATTATCAAATCAGAAAAGTGACACTGATAAAATATTATCTAATCCAGTACTGTTTCTTTTAATTTATTAAGCAACCTTAGTGAAATTCACTTAACCTCTCTGAGCTTCAGGGTTATCAGCAATATAATATGAATAATAAATCCCAAGTGGCTATCATGAGAAACAAATGCATGCAAATATATGCTGTGAGTAAAATATTTATTAGTATTGAAAATATTTAGCAGTTTGCTTATTTTGAAAAGGATTTAATTTCCCAAAGTCTGAGAGATTCATTCATTACTTACATATTAAGAGGATGAAGCTATTAGGATCAAAAGCTCAAACACCTTTAAAGACCAAGCAGATAACATAATGTGGGATGTTGGCAAGTTTAAGAACATTTGGGGAGATGGTTATTGAGACAAACTGGAGTGTACATACAGGCATTCAAATTCGTATTAAGAGCAAAACAAACCCACTTTTCTGTTCAACAAAACTCTGTAAGTCTAACACAGCACGCTGAATTTCTTGGGGAAAACATCTGCAATCTTTGCCTAGACAGCCTCTAGATTCCTTCCAGCTCCAAAATTCTATGTAATTCTATCACATAATTCCAACTACGTGAGGAACTTAAAGTTACTGCAGTACTTTTAAATAGGGCAATTTAAGACTAGTTTTAGCTTAAAAAAAAAAAAAGACTAGTTTTAGCTTATAATAAAGAGGCTCAGAATAGTAAAGTGAAATCAATAGTGTCTGAACTCAAATCAAATACAACCTCAACTAGGTTAATAGGGCTATCTCTAAGTATTTATTAAATAACAAAACTATGAAAAGAGATGCCAATGAAAACCAGAAAAAGGGAACTGGAAAGATGAATTCCTACAACAGGGAACAGATGTCAAAATATCGTTTGAGGATAGTTGGGGGGGGGGGGTGCGGAAAGAAGGGTAAAAATGGCTGAAGGCGATAAACAATTAAAAAAAGAAGGAACCTAGGGGCGCCTGGGTGGCTCAGTTGGTTGTGCATCTGACTCTGGCTCAGGTCATGATCTCACAGTCCGTTAGTTCGAGCCCTGCATTGGGCTCTGTGCTGATGGCCTGGAGCCCGGAACCTGCTTCAGATTCTGTGTCTGCCTCTCTCTCTGCCCCTCTGCCACTCACACTCTGACTCTCTCTCTCTCAAAAATAAACAAACATTGGGGCGCCTGGGTGGCGCAGTCGGTTAAGCGTCCGACTTCAGCCAGGTCACGATCTCGCGGTCTGTGAGTTCGAGCCCCGCGTCAGGCTCTGGGCTGATGGCTCGGAGCCTGAAGCCTGTTTCCGATTCTGTGTCTCCCTCTCTCTCTGCCCCTCCCCCGTTCATGCTCTGTCTCTCTCTGTCCCAAAAATAAATAAAAAACGTTGAAAAAAAAATTAAAAAAAAAAAAATAAATAAACATTAAAAAAAATTTTTTTTAAAAAGGAACATAAGTGATCAATATATGAAAAATACTTTAATTTCTCAAATAATCAAACAACTAAACATTAAGATATCATTTTTGTCCCTCCAATGGATAAATTTTTATTATGCCCTATTCATCACATTAAACTGGCAATCCTATTAAATAAAATCACGACATAATGCAAATGATGTACAAATTCATAAAGTAAAAGGTCGATGTTCCTGTACCTAAACTCCACTACCAACCACTTGGTGTTCATCCCTTCTTGTATTTTTTTCTTCTTTTTAAAGGTTTTACATATATGAAAAATAGAGAAAACTGTAAAAACAAAGTAAAACGTGTCCATAATTGCATGCTTTTTCACAGGATGTATATAAAACAAAAAGTGATAATCCTAACACCATCCTTTACTCTAATCTCGCTTGACTCAACATATTCCTGATCTCCTTCAGGGATCTCTGGTCCTCCTGCCCTACAATTTTCTAGGTATATATAAATATATTATAAATTATCCTTTCATAAAGATCTTAATTACTTATAAAAATGAGAACATATTGTACATCCTTGTAAGTAAATATATAGAGATAAGCAAAGGTTTGTTTTGCTTTAATGATAATACCTTCTGGTTAGGGCAAGAGTGCTGGAAAACTGGCATTCTACACCGATTTCAAGTGATGGTAGAAATACATTTTGTCTACCTTCTGGAGGCCAAGTTGGCAATATGTAAGAATAGCCTTCAAAATATTTCTAAGCTTTGATTCAGTAATTTCATTCCTAGAGATTTATCATTAGGAAATTATTAAATATTTATAATGTATACACATTTATGCTTATATGTATTTATATTTGAGGATGCTTATCATTAAATTTCTAACAACAGAGCAATCTGTAAATATATTATGCCAATATCCTTATGCTAGATCATCAGGCAACCAATTAAAGACCATGTATTTTGAACAGATTGTTTAATATGAGACATGCTCAATATAACGGTAGATGAAAAATACAGAAAACAAAATTACATAATGTGAGAAATTCAAAGCAAATAAACTAGTTACATATATCATTACAAAATTACATAATGTGAGAACTTTAAAGCAAATAAACTAATTACATATATTATTGTGAATGCATTTTTAAAACTTAATGCTCAGTTAAAAGAAAACATGTAATAAAAGATTATATACAGTATGATTCAATTTACATAAAGGTCAAAAACAGGCAAAACAAAAAATACATTCTTTTTTTATTTAAGTTTTTATTTAGTTATTTTGAGAGAGCAAAAGAGAGAGGGAGCACGTAGGGAGAAGCAGAGAGAGAGGGAGAGAGAGAGAATCCCAAGCAGGCTCTGCACTGTCAGCACAGAGCCAAATGAGGAGCTTGAACTCACAAACTGTGAGATCATGACCTGAGCCAAAGTCGGATACTTAACCAACTGACTCCCCCAGGCCCTCCCAAGACTATAAATAAATACATATATTACATAAAAGTCTCTAATAAGGAGGGACTAGGAAATAATGCCCAATATCTTGCTAGTAGCTTTTCATGTGCTTTATAAGCAGTAAACAACTATAAAAAGAGAGGGAGCAAATAATAGTTGGCTCCAGACCTGGAGAGAGTGCTTCATGCAGGCTGCTGTCTGTCACTGGGGTTCTGGAACCTAGGTGACTCTAGGGAGCTCAATTACTTTCAAAGACCATATGAGGAGTGTCATTAAAAGAAAATTCACTTATTTGTACCATGAGAAAAATAATTTGTACCACCAGAGAAATAAAAACTTTTACAAGAAAATCCAAATTGGTCTTACATGGCTCCAGTTTTGAAGATAGGGCAAGTATATTCTGCCTTGAGCATCCACATGTTTTCCAACTGAGACACCCATATTTGCAGTTGGCTTTAAGAAGCAAATGGGGGGAGCAAAAGGGTGGGAATCCAAGATCCACAAACGAATTGGTATGTTATATGTATTACCTATTTGAGACAAAATAAACACATCTTCAAATAATGATGAAGCATATACATTATATTTATGGTACGGCTAGGTGGCATCTTAAGACCTGTAGTCTAGTCAAGTGCATATATAAAGAATTTACATAAATCGAGGCCTACTTCTCCATTTTCATGTTCCCATTAAAGCACCAGCATAACATCTGAAGAAATTTAATTAAGACAATGGCCAGCTCATCCAATTCAATTCAATAATATTTACAGGACCTATTGTACCAGGAGTCTGGGATACAGTATCTTCTCTATGTAACCTCTTTGCCCCACCCAAGCAGAGCTATTGTACCTTTCTTGAAAGGTAGTGGACACTTTTATTTTTATACTTATTCTGCATTGAAGTTACTTGCCCACAGATCTGTGTCTCCTTTTACACAGTAAACTTCCAGAGGGTTAGGTATTATTCATTTCTATTTTCCCCACACCAAGTATAGGGCCCAACATACTGATTGCTCAATAAAGGTTTCCTATATGCATAAGAAAAAGTGAATGAATAAACACATGAAAAATTAATGAATTAACAAAGACGAATTGGATACATTTGATACTGACCCGCAAATTACTCACTAACCGTCATCAAGCTGGGTTAGATCATAGAACTTAGAGCTGAAAAGAACTTTAAGCATCACCTTGCCCAGTGTACTGAGAGACAGGAACTTGAGTGCATGATCTTCCAACCACACACGTGTAATGTCATGACTACTGAGAGCCAAAACCTCTGACGGCTCTGGTTGCCAGGAAGCCCAAATCTACGACCTAATAAAAGTGTAAAAACTAAACTTAAACTAGAAATCTGATCAACTCCATTAGCTCTATCTATTGTATCTCCTGATGGTCAATTCCTGCACTCACAGTCTTACTGCATGTCTTTCACTATACTTACAAACATGGCTGCTCGGGACCAAGAATGCCTACGTTTAAATCCTAGTTTCACCCACGACTACTAGCTCTATGATTTTAGGCCAGTTATTTAACTTGTCTGTGCCTCAATTCCTTCCTCTATAAAATGGAAATAGTAATAATAGCTCCTACCCCATAGGGTTGTTGCAAGGATGAAATTAGTTGAGGTATGTAAGATGCTTAGAACAGTACATCATATGGTAAGTACCATGAAGGGTTGGCAATTTTTGCAATTTACTTCAAACCCATGTTGAAGGTTTAACTATAGGGCAGGTATAAATAAAAAAGTATTGTTTTCTACTGAAATCTTTTTCTTACTAAGAAAATCATCCTTCCACTGACAGCTACTTTTCTCATCTTGTTTCTTCCTCTAAGGATACAACAATACTCAACCCTGTATGCACATTAGAAACACTTAAGAAACTTGGAAACATACCAACACCTATGCCACTCTCCCAGTTTCTGATCCAATGGGATGGGGTATGGACAACATTTTTTAAAAGCTTCCCATGTAATGCTAATGTGCAACTAAGATTGCAAATCAGTATTATAGAAATGCCCTAATACTTGCGGGTCTATTATTTTATATCAGCAGTACTGAGAACAACACTCCTCTTCTATTTTTGTCTAAGTATTAAAAAATTTTTCTTAATTGAGATATAACTGACATATAACATAACAGTTTCACCGTACAACATAATGATTTGATATTTGTACATATTGCAAGATGATCACTACAATAAGTCTAGTTAACATCTGTCACCATAGTGTCTAAGTATTTACTATTTGGCTTTCGGCATAGCTACTGATCCATAGATAATTCTGATTATAAAGTCATGTGATTGTAGCACCACAAAGTGACTGACAGGTACTGAGACACCATCAAATTTCTCCAAAAGCAGTTATTCTGTCTAATGTTACATACTCTCTAGAGAGTGTTTTTCAAATAGTGGTCGCAATAAATGGGTCACAAAATTAATTTAGTGGGCTGCAAGCAATATTTTCAAATGGAATTGAAAAGAAAATAGAATACATGACAGGCATTATGGTGTTTCTTTTTTTCTAATTTACTTTTGAGAGAGAGAGAAAGAGAGATAGGGAGAGGGAGAATCCCAAGCAGGCTCCACATGGTCAGTGCAGAGCCCAATGTGTGGCTCAGACCCGCACACTGTGAGATCATGACCTGAGCTGAAATCAAGAGTCAGATGCTTAAACGACTGAGCCACCCAGGCACCCCTGGCAGTTTCATATATTAATGTACATATGTACATTACATGTACATATAATGCACATGTACTCACATGTACACATATGAGTGCGTGCACATGCATGTATGCTAGCTATGTATATAAAAGTACAGTATTTCTTATTGTGGGTCACAGTCAAGACATTTGAAAGCCACTGTTCCAGGCCATGCAAATTTTCTTGTTACATAATATAGCTGGAGTAGTGAGCCAAATCTCCATGGTGTCGCTTTCTGTGTTAAGTACCACACATTAAAGAAAAGGAAAGAAATGTCTATTGATGGTATCTTCCTAGTTGATCAAGGATCTGCTGCCCCCATCAATGCTCTTCCCCAGCAGCATTCATGCATTTTACTAGCCCATGCCTGGCAAAGCAACTGGTGAGCCTGATTCCCATGTCCAATTGGTAAGATTTCACTACTGGTGTTCTGCTCTCTTCTTCCTTTCTTCTTTCCCATTCTTTTCTGTTAGCCACTGCCCTGCCTCATTCCCTGCCCAGTTAGCTTTCAGGAATTCATTACCAAAGAGTCAGAAGTCCTGGTAGAGTCCTCAGATCTGAAGTAATTATATCATAAAAATATAATTTAAGTTAGCTGTAAATAAAATTCAGATGGGTATCACTTATTAAGATGATACACATCTCTCAAGTACAGTGGATGAATAAAAAGTGTCATCATAACCTTCACACAATCTTGGAGAGATAATAAGAAATGATTCAGAAAATGTCTGCAGATACACATAAGGAAATATCAATGGAAGATTCATCTGGGGAATAGGACTGGGTAGGAGGTTAGTTATAAGCTTAACCTCATCCCTTCTCAATTTTTAAGTTTTGTTTTTTTTTTTTTTTTTTTTTTTTAGCACAAGTATGTATTATTATTATACTGATAAAACTAAGAACTGAAAGAAATACAGGATTAAGCATCCATTATGTGCCAGGCACTATGCCAAGAGCTTTACTTATGGTAATTCACTTAATCCTCATAATTCTGGAGTTAGTATCCATTATTGTAACATTTTACAAATTCTGGAGTTAGTATCTGTTATTGTAACATTCTGACCTCTGATCAGCAGGAAGTAACTAATATGGATCACAAAGAGTTGATATAATTCTACTCAAAAGCAAAGAAAAAAGAGTGTACTGCAAAAAAAAAAAAAAAAAAAGGTACTTCGGTACCATTACTACCTTGGAAGATCCAGCTTAAGGATCAATGAAATAACTCCTCTGCTTTAGGAAATGCAGAACACCAATGAGGGGCATTTTACCAATGATATTAAAATAAGATTTATGCCCTCCTGTTACCCCCTCACACTATCTTTGAAACCGAAATGCTATTAAGCAGTGATTCACTTGATGAGCTCCTCTGTTAATATATAATTACCCTTGACATCATTGGGGTGGGTAAGAATTGGGAATGAAATCAGTCAACCAATCACTGGGGTGGGCAATAATTCTCTCTCTCTCTAACATCTAATCATAATAAATGCAGAACACAAGTAATGGGGAACAGGTCTGAGTAAAGTTTTCTAGGCAGCCAGAAAAGAGTCTGAGAGTTTGGCAGGAGAGGAACAAGGAGGAAAATAAAAATCAATTCTGCAATTTCTGCAGAGCCCAGCTCACTGCTCATCTACTTCCATCTCGAACCATATTCTTAGGTATAAAAACCAAACTGAGGGGCGCCTGGGTGGCTCAGTCGGTTAAGCGGCTGACGTCGGCTCAGGTCATGATCTCGCAGTCCGTGAGTTCGAGCCCCGCGTCAGGCTCTGGGCTGACAGCTCAGAGCCTGGAGCCTGTTTCAGATTCTGTGTCTCCCTGTCTCTGACTCTCCCCCGTTCATGCTCTGTCTCTCTCTGTCTCAAAAATAAACGTTAAAAAAAATTTTTAAAAATAAAAAAAAAGTACAAACCACACTGAATTCCTATGCATTTCCTATGCCAAAGGAGGTGTCCTAGTGGGACATAAACAGTGGCAGAATAACACATGAGTGAACCTCACGCAGTGAGTGATCATGGAGGGGCAGAAATTAAGAAGGGTTTGTTAACAGTCTAGGACTACCATAATGAAATACCTACTTTGAAAAAAGTCCCCCAAAATACAGCTCCTTGGTGTCTTTTGGGCAGTGTCTTCCTATAATACAGTGCTGAGTTTTTTGTAAAGGAGCAAATTCCACCATTCTCTCCCCATTTGTTTTCAGGTCTTCCTCATCCCTTTTTAGTTACCTTCTCTCTCAACTGCCCAGCAAATTCATTTATTACTAAGCCCCTTCAGTCAGTAATCAAATAAACTCAACCATGCAACAAATATTTACCAAGTATTTTCTATAAACACAGCACTATGTATTAGTGATTTGGGATATTAACCCTCTTGGTATTATAGACCAGGAATAGGTTTTTAGTGGTGGGATTTCAGACACCCCTTCAGAGACATCTATTAGAACCAAAGCTTCACTGGTTTTCTTCACATCATACCATATAAGCAATCACCTATAATACCTACCTGAAAGGTTAGTCCTCTCGAACACTGATAGAAGTAGGTTTGGACAAATAGGAAGAGTTAAGAATGGGGGAACTAGCGATTTTTTGTTTGTTTGTTTTTTGGCAAACACTTAGCTATCACTTGATAGCAGGCAGATCACTTGAAAATATGATGCCTTCTTTGAGTTTTAATGGCCCCCAATTTCCTACTGGAGTTTCAAGTGACAGTCTGATACAAGTGGTGTGGTTTTAGGTAAATCGCTTGACTAGGCTAAGACTGAGTTTCACCCATACAATGGGGACATCATACAGAGGGAAACGGAGAGGATCAAAACATTGATGTAATGGGAGAAGAAGGTGTGATCCTTGCATTTTGCTATGGAAAGCAAAGAGAACTGTCCATAAAATCAGGCCTGTCTCTGTGTAGGGGCCCAGGGTAGGCTGCCCCAAGATGGGCCACTTTGGCACAGAGATTATTTTGAGTTAAAAGTAATCAAAACTTGGCAGATTCAGGAAAAGCTTTCTTCCTCCCTCTCAACTGCCTAAATTGGGAGGAAGAGCCTGTACCTGGAAGAGAGCTATTAAAAGAGACTCCCCTTTACCTAGAGTTTAGCTGCGTAACAGGGCAACCTTTGTTTTTCCAAGTATCTCCTTTCCCTTCTTGCTAGTGGTCTTTCTCCCTTTTGTGTCCGCAGGGCCCTCCCCTCTCCTTAGCTCAGATAAGCTTCATGCTCCCTCACTGTCCTTAGAATCTCATGTCTGTGTGGATTCCCCACTGTGCACACCTACTAAATTTGATTTTCTCCTGTTAACCTGTCTTATGTCAATTTGATTCTAAGTCCAGCTGGAAGGACTATAGGGCAGAGGAAGGTCTTCTTCCCCAACATCTGTCTTACTCTCCTCTGTACCCCAGCACCTGGCAGACTAGTGGGCACATAGATGATACTTGTTAAGTATTTTTTGAACTGAATTGAATTTGTTGATATTAATCTAGGCCACCTTGAATGGGACAGCATTCTGCTATATGCAATAAGGTTCTGTGTACATCATGTTATATGTGAAAATACTTTAGAGAATGTTATGGGACTAAACAAATGTAAGCTCTTGTTAAAATGTTCTTTTACAAAATTCCCACATTTTCTCAGCTTCCACACTTACCATGGTACATCACAGGAATAGTGCCAGTGAAATTCAGCAGGTCTTTCTGGGAACTATCTTTGAACACTGGAAGAAAAATAAAAGCCCCAAAATGTACACTCAAAAGTAGAAAAAACTGTATGAAAGTTTGCGCACACACAGACCCACATACAGAAGCACACCTAATTTTTAAGGTTCATCATCTTGGCATCTGTAACTATGTTGACAAGGGGAAATTACCACATACTGTTTTCTTAGAAAGCCAAGAGGATAGCTGAAAGCACAGAGAGCTTTGATACAGAAACTCCAGATTCTAGACCTACTTTCCCTACTTAGACACATGCAGCTTTACTGTTGAAGCTGTTACTTGAATCCCTTTGACCTTCAGTTTCATCATCTATAAAATAAAGAAAGCAAGACTACATCATAAAGTGGTCATAAGGATCAAATGTGATAATGTGAAAACATACTTAAGAACTTTAGGACCATAGGGGTGCCTGGGTGGCTTGGCTGGTTGAGCATATGACTTTGGCTTAGGTCATAATCTCGAGGTTCGTGACTTCAAGCCCCACATCAGGCTCGCTGCTTATCAGCACAGAGCCTGCTTCAGATCCTCTATCTCCCTCTCGCTGCCCTTCCCCACTTAAGAGTGTGCTCTCTCTCCTTCTTTCTCTCAAAAATAAACATATAAAAAAAAGTTTAGGACTATAAAACTCAGGGACATCATCAAATAACTGTCACATATTGTTGCATCCACACGACTCCTGAAACAGAATGCTACGGGCACCAGTGACAGTCACAACAAAGTTTATTACGATGAGAGGCAAGGCCGACTGATCGGGACCAACACTCTTGATAAGAGTGCGGCCTCGAACAGCCAGGGTACAGAGTTTATAACCGATCACATCGTTTTATCATCACCTGGGAACAGAACAAAGAAACAGTTGCCAGATGAGTTAGAAACAGCTGCCTAATGAGGTGTTTATTTTAGACTTTCTGCCTCTAAGTTGCAACCAGTGGATCTCCTTGACCCTGCCTCTGATGCTCTTTTCTTTGAACTTTTGTTTCCTTAATTGGTGAAGCCTAATTTACAAGAGTATGAGGCTAGTTTACAAGAGCAAAGCAAGGCTGTTATCTCTTAACCTTCAGTGTCAACACAAAGCTGTTATTTTTCAAGCTAAGCATTAGCCCTACACTACAATTTAACCCTTACAATATAAAAGTTATAATCATTTTCAGATACCAGACTCCAACTTTACAATTTTAAGATTTTATAATTTTATAATCTTTAGATGCAATTAAGAAAAAAAAAGTTAGCTTTATTTTTTTTAAGCTCATTTATTTTGAGAGAGAGAGAGAGAGACAGCGCGCGAGAGCGCACAAGCAGGCCAGGGCAGAGGGAGAGGGAGAAAGAGAATCCCAAGAGGGTCTGTGCTGATAGCTCTGTGCTAATGGTGAGATCATGACCTGAGTCGAAATCAAGAGTCTGTCACTCAACCAACTGAGCCACCCAGGTGCCTCTGTAACTTTCAACTTAGTTTCACTTTTCTTATTGATTTATGGCTTAAATAAGTAAGATATTTTTTAAAGGAGTGCACTAGCTAGGATGATCACCAGGTATTGTATGTAAGTCCCGAATCACTAAATTGTACACCTGAAACTAATAATACATTGTATGTTAACTAACAGGAATTTAAATAAAAACTTAAAAAGAAAAAAAATATCTTATTGGTTTTGTTAATGTTAAAAGTGTATATGTCTGTAGAAATCTATTAAGTTACCGAAACATGAACTAAAGTGTAAGACTCGCCCATAATTCCTTTATGGAAAGACAACCATTTAGCATATTCTTCCGAAGGCCTTTTTAAAAATTCATAAACTTTTGGGACGCCTGGGTGGCTCAGTCAGTTGAACGTCCAACATCGGCTTAAGTCATGATCTCATGGTTTGTGGGTTCAAGCCCCGTGTCAGGCTCTGTGCTGACAGCTCAGAGCCTGGAGCCTGCTTTGGATTCTGGGTCTCCCTCTCTCTCTGCCCCTCCCCCGCTAGTGCGCGCGCGCGCTCTCTCTCTCTCTCTCTCTCTCTCTCAAAAATAAGTAAACATTAAAAAAAGTTCATAAATTTTTTTTTACATATGAAATTGTATCACACAGTCTGTTCTGTGAACTTTTTACTTATTTAATTCATTCATTTTTATTCTCTTTGATTCCTATTGTAAATAACACAATTATTATACTTTAAGTTTTATTTAGAAATTGTTCTTTTAATTTTGTCTTAACTCACAGCTTGGGTTGTAAAAAAATATGTAAGATAATGTAGATAAAACATTTGGAAACATATCTGGCATTCAATAAAAAGTAGCTGTCATATCCCCGATCCCACTCATTTATGCAGCACCAAATAATGAGGTGCTCATCAAGAGAGGCCAGTCACAGATGGGCTAGAATTTAATAATTTCTTCCACATGTGAAATTAACTAGCTATCCCTAAGAAATACTTCAATAACTCCTCAAAATTTCTAATATATAAATCTGAATTAGATACATTTCTAACTAATTCTAATATAAAACATTCCCATGGAATATAAATAAGTTTTTGAAAACCATGTGTTTTGACTAATTTGTGGGTCCTAAAATCAATTTTGTGAGTCTCAATTAGCATTTGTCTTTGAATGAAATGGAATGGAATAGAAAATGCCAGAGTGTACACACTATTTCAGTTATGTGTCTATGGAGTCAGGATATAAAATGCATTAAAAAAAATTTTTTTTAAATGTTTATTTATTTTTGAGAGAGACAGAGTGTAAGCAGGGGAGGGGCAGAGAAAGAGGGAGACAGAATCCAAAGCAGGTTCCAGGCTCTGAGCTGTCAGCACAGAGCCTGACATGGGGCTTGAACCCATGAACCATAAGACCATGACCTGAGCTGAAGTTGGTCACTCAACCGACTGAGCCATCCAGGGGCCCCTAAAATGCATTTTCAAGTGTGGTTTGTGGTCAGAAATTTTAAAAGACAGTGAAGTAAAATCTTTCTTAGGTAACTATAAGTGAACAAGATAACTAAAACTTTTGTTATTAATAATTCAGACTCAACCATTTATGTGGTAGGCAGAACAATGGCCTCCAAAGATGTCCAATATCCTAATCCTTGGTACCTGTGAATATGTTACCTTACTTGGCAAAGAGACATTTTACATGCAGTTAAGGACCCTGTGATGGGGAAATTATTCTGTATTATTGGAGTAAGCCTAATCTAATCACACTGGGCCTTAAAATCAGAGATATGACTACAGAAGAATGGTCAGAGACATGCAACATTGCTAGCTTTGAAGATGGAGGAAAGAGATCACAAGCTAAAGAATATGGCTAACCTTTAGAAACTGAAAAGGCAAGGCAGGGTGCCTGGGTGTCTCAGTCACTGGAGCATGTGACTCTTGATCTCAAGGTGGTGAGTTCGAGCCCTACCTTGTGTGTAGAGATTACTAGAAGAAATACATAAACTAAATAATAATAATAATAATAATAATAAAGGCCAAGAATTACATTCTCTGCCAGAGCCTCCAGAAAGGAATTAAGACCTGCCAACACTTTGCTTTTGGCCTAAATGTCTAACCTAAAGAGATATGTGTTGGACTTCTAGCCTACAGAACTCTAAGATAGTAAACTTGCGCTTTTTTAGCTACTAATAAATTTGCGCTGATTGGTTGTTGTTTGTTTATTTATTCATACTCAAGTATAATTAACACACAATGTTATATTAGTTTCAGATGTACAATATAATGATTCAACAATTCTACACATTTCTCAGTTCTCATCAAGGTAAGTGTACTCTGAATCCCTTTTCTCTCTTTCACTCATCCACCCTCCCACCTACCTACCCTCTGGCAACCACCAGTTTGTTTTCTGTATTTAAGCCTGTACATTTTTGCTAATTTGTTATGGCTGCAACAGAAAACGAATACAATATAAGTTGTATTAACTTAAATTTCCTCAGAAACCACAGGTCACAAAGTATAGTTGAAAATCAGGGGATAAAAGAGAGAAATGAGAAATTACAATTTTGTAGCTCTCTAAGTATAATTCACAATTTACTAAAGTTAATAGTAGAGGTTATGACTCTTACCATAGGTGTCCATGGAATATCTGAAATGTGGGAAAAACCTATTTACATTCTTTAGTTCTTCCACAGTTAGATCTCTGAACTTGTACTGAAAAGAGAAAGATGAGAACCGAGTAAGAATCAAGCTACAAGCTGCAGAACGATTACAATTAACACTGAACAGAACACCATGTGCTAGGCCCCTGGCTCTGAGTTTTATGAACATGGATAGTATGTGATTTACTCTTTTTAATAATGACCCCATGAAGTAGGTAGCAGGGCTTATGACGGCTCTACTTTACAGAAGATGAAAATGAAAGCTAGAGAATCAAACTAACTTGCTGAGTTAGACAGTTAAAGAGTGAAGCCAGAGCTCAAACTCTGGACTTGGGCCTTTTATCACTAAATCAAACTAAATTTCCAAATACCTCCTGAAAACTTAAGAAAGTGGGCAGGAGCACCACTCCTGTCACCACTATTCAAGATCCAAGTCTCCTTCTTGAATACCTCATTCAAGGAATGAGACACCCTGAATTCCCCTCCTAACCCTCCTGGCACTGCATCCTGGGTTTCAAAGGGAGAAGAGACATCACTCAAGGGTTTGCAGTCAATCTGAGTGAACTGCCTCTTTATTCATCCAGATGTATTCCCAGAAATACTACCTTGGCAAAGTCATTTAACTTCTTTGAACTTATTTCCTCATTTGCAAAGAGAGAGAGCCACCTCCTAGACTTGTGCTGAGGGTTAAATGAAGGAAAGAAAAAGTATGTGAAGAATCTATTATCAATCTCAAAATGAAATTTGAGGAGACAGTTACATTTGCAATAGTATCAAAAAGAAAAAAACTACTTAGAAATAATTTGAACAACAAGATGTAAAACTTAGTGTAGAAACTACAAAACATTGTTGAAAGAAATTAAAGTATATCTAAGTAAAAGAAAGCCATCCCTTGTTAATAGATCAGAAGACTTGCTATTGTTAAGATGGTAATATTCCCCAACGGATTCAATAATCAACAATCCTTATCAGTATCCCAACTGGCTTTTTGTTTGCAAAAATTTACAAATCGATCTTAAAATTCAAAAAATTAAAAACAGAATTACCCTAGCAAAGGAAACAATCAGCAAAACTAAAAGGCAACTGACGGAATGAGAGAAGATATTTGCAAATGACATATCAGATAAAGGGTTAGTATCCAAAATCTATAAAGAACTTCTCAAACTCAACACCCAAAAAACAAATAATCCAGTGAAGAAACGGGCTAAAGACATGAATAGACACTTTTCCAAGGAAGACATCCAGATGGCCAACCGACACATGAAAAAATGCTCTACATCACTCGTCATCAGGGAAATACGAATCAAAACCACAATGAGATACCACCTCACTCCTGTCAGAATGGCTAACATGAACAACTCAGGCAACAACAGTTGTTGGCGAGGACGTGGAGAAAGAGGATCGCTTTTGCATTGTTGGTGGGAATGCAAATTGGTGCGACCACTCTAGAAAACAGTATGGAGGTTCCTCAAAAAACTAAAAATAGAACTACCCTGCGACCCAGCAATTGCACTACTAGGCATTTATCCAAGGGATACAGGTGTGCTGTTTCAAAGGGACACACGCACCCCCATGTTTACAGCAGCGCTATCGACAATAGCCAAAGTATGGAAAGAGTCCAAATGTCCATAGATGGATGAAAGGATAAAGAAGATGTGGTATAGATATACAATGGAGTATTACTCGGCAATCAAAAAGAATGAAATCCTGCCATTTGCAACTACATGGATGGAACTGGAGGGTATTATGCTAAGTGAAATTAGTCAGAGAAAGACAAAAATCAGATGACTTCACTCATCTGAGGACTTTAAGAGACAAAACAGATGAACATAAGGGAAGGGAAACAAAAATAATATAAAAACAGGGAGGGGGGCAAAGCATAAGAGACTCATAAATATGGAGAACAAACAGAGGCTTAGTGGAGGGGTTGTGGGAGGGGGGATGAGCTACATGGGTAAGGGGCACTAGGGAATCTATTCCTGAAATCATTGTTGCACTATATGCTAACTAATTTGGGTCTAAATTTAAAAAAATTAAAAATAAAATTAAAAAAAAAAAGAATTACCCTACAACCCAGCAATTGCACTACTAGGTATTTATCCAAAGGATACCAAAATGCTGATTCGAAGCGGCACATGCACCTCAATGATTATAGCAGCACTATCAACAACAGCCAAATTATGAAAGAGGCTAAATGTCCATTGACTGATGAATGGATAAAGATGTAGTATATATATGCAATGGAATACTATTCAGTGATCAGAAAAAATGAAATCTTGCCATTTGTAACAACGTGGACAGAACTAGAGTGTATTATGCTAAGCAAAATAAGTCAGAGAAAGACCAGTATCATATAATTTCACTCATATGTGGAATTTAAGAAACAGATGAACACAGGGGAAGGGAAGGAAAAATAAGATAAAAACAGAGAGAGAGGCAAACCATAAGAGACTCTTAAAGACAGAGAACAAACTGAGGGTTGCTGGAGGGGTGGTGGGTAGGGGGTGAGCTAAATGGGTGATGGACATTAAGGAGGGCACTTGTTGGGATGAGCACTGGGTGTCATAAGTGATGAATCACTGGGTTCTACTCTGGAAACCAATACTACACTGTATGCTAACTAATTTGAATTTAAATAAATAAATTTTTTAAAATTCAGATGGGAATGCAAGAGACCTAGCACAGCCAAAAACAATCCTGTAAAAGATTGTTGAAGAAGAGTTGGAGGATGCATACTATAATTAAAAGACAGGTTATAATAAAAACACAGAAAACAGTAAGTATGGGAGAGGATGTGAAGAAGTCAGAACCCCTGTAGACATAAGCTACTGCTGGTGGGAAAGTGGTACAGCTGTTTTGGAAAAGTTTGGCAGTCCTTCAAAAGATTTAAGCATAGAGCTACCGTAGGACCAGCAATTCCACTAAGGTACAGAACCAAGAAAAGTGGAAACATATGTCCACACAAAAACATGTGCACTATTGTTCAAAGAAGCATTACTTCTAATAGCCAACAAGTGAAAACATGCTAAATCTCCATCAACTGATGAATGGATAAATAAAATGTAATATATCCATAAAATGGAATATTCAGCCATAAAAAGAATAAAAGAATTGATACATACTACAACATGGATGAACCTTGAAAACGTTATGTTAAGTGAAAGAAAGCAGACACAAAAGGCCACATATTATATGATTTGTATATGGAATATCCAGAACAGGCAAATCCATGAAGCAGAAAGTAGATTAGTGGGAGCCTCTCTGAGCCTTAAGTTTTTCATTTGCAAAAGATATATAGCTCCACTGCCTACCAACTGCAACAGGTATGTATGAGGACCTTATGATTAACATATGTAAAAGTAAGATATTAAACAAAAATGTATACAATAGTAAGTACAGACAGGAAGTGATGAATCCACATAAAGCATATCTAAGTTAGAGAAAGGCCTCCAGCAACAGCTGTCTACAATTTGCATTAGAGTCTAGAAGAGTCTAGAAAATGAGAGGGAAGGGGGAGGATCATTTTAAGATGGGAAGGAATTTGGCAGAAGAGAAAGCCCATCGTTATTAACAACTTGAGGGCAGGAATCACCTCTTACTCATCTTTGTACCTCCCCACAGCACTTAGCACAGGGTATGCTTCTGATAAATACAGGCTGGATGGATGGGAGTTAGCAAAGAGGTAGATTTATACGAGAATGATCCACAGGACTGGGCATCAAAACTAAGAAGTGAGGGGTGCCTGGGTAGCTCCGTAGGTTAACTGCCAACTTCTGCTCAGGTCATGATCTCGTGGTTCGTGGGTTCAAGCCCCGCGTCAGGCTCTGTGCTGACATCTCAGAGCCTGAAGCCTGCTTCGGATTCTGTGTCTCCCTCTCTCTCCGCTCCTTCCCCACTTGTGCTCTCTGTCTCTCAAAAATAAATAAACATTTAAAAAAATTAAAAAAAAAAAACCTAAGAAGTGATCAGTATTTTTTTTTAATTTTTTAATGTTTATTTATTTATTTTCAGAGACAGAGACAGAGCATGAGAAGGGGAGGAGCAGAGAGAGAGACACAGAATCCGAAACAGGCTCCAGGCTCCGAGCTGTCAGCACAGAACCCGACATGGGGCTCAAACTCACAAACCATGAGATCACGACCTGAGCCGAAGCCAGACGCTCAGCTGACTGAGCCACCCAGGCGCCCCAGAAGTGATCAGTATTAATTACAGCAGGGTGAAATGAGTTCCAGATTCAGGGTCCCTGACTCAGCATAAACAAAAGTGAATGAAATCATCCCACCAATGTACAGAAGGCTGCACTGCTGTCAGCTGAAATATTCATTATGAATGAAAACAATTTTGTTTTGTTTCCTACTTAAAATTATAAGCTGTTTTCTAGATCTTTAATGTCCCATGAGAATGTAATTATTAATGGCTGTGTAGGATATATGCCATAATTGATTTAATTGCAAAACTGTTATAAAAGTTTGTCAAAAGAGGGCAAAAACACTCTTCCTTAGGGACTGAATACCCAAATGTCACTAGTATAGTCAAATATGTGATTTGCCTTAAAAAAAAGGTTTTTTTAATGTTTACTTTTGAGAGAGAGAGAGAGAGAGAGAGAGGAACAGAGAAAGAGACACAGAATCTAAAGCAGGCTCCAGGCTCTGAGCTGTCAGCACAGAGCCCGCCTGACACGGGGCTCAAACTCACAAACCGGGGGTTCATGACCTGAGCTGAAGTTGGACACTTAACCGACTGAGCCACCCAGTCGCCCCTGATTTGCCTTTTTGACACCTAAAAAGACAGACCTATTTTGTTTGTCCTAAAAAATTTTTTTCACATCATTTTCACTATATATGAAACAGAATATCTTATTATAATATTAAGGCACACATTCCATTACTATTCCTATTAACACCTAAGAGAAGTCTGCCTAACATTCTCTAAGGAAATGTGCCTCAGACAATCCCATGTGCTTAAAGGGTGGAGGCATGCCACTAAGGAGGAAAATTGGCCTGTGAGATTCGAAAGCTAAAATAATTATACTGTCATAAAAGTCAGTAACACTGAAAAATTGAGAAGTTACGAAAATTTTAGCTTTATCTACTACAGTATTTTTATTTCGTACACTTATATTTATGAAAAGTACGTAAGAGTATTCTTATATGACCTATGTTCAAATGTAGGACACATTGAGGAATACTTCGTGGCATCATGTCATTAAAAAAATGTTAACAGGAGGCGCCTGGGTGGCTCAGTTGGTTAAGCCTCCAACTCTATTTCAGCTCAGGTCATGATCTCATGCTTCATGGGTTTGAGCCCCACGTCTGGCTCTGCATTGACAGTGTGGAGCCTGCTTGCGATTCTCTTTCTCCCTTTCTCTCTGCTCCTCCTGTTAGCTCTCTCTCCCAAAATTAAAAACAAAAACATTAAAAAAAATTGTTAACAGGAAGGTATCTTACAGATCAAGTCCAACTTACTGTTCTACGAGTGAGCAGAGCAAATCTAGGTTAAGTTACATGTCAAAGGTAACCCAACGAGGGATGTGGGAAATAGGAATTAGGGAACGAGATAATCTTTCTAAACTTAATATCTAAAACAAATTAAAGGATATATACACATGTGTGTATGTGTATATATATACGTGGATATATACACATACACACATACACAAACATATACACTAATTTTGAAGACTGAACAGCATGCCCCAACTCACTCACATGTGATTTAGAATAGTAACATCTAACAAAACTTTCTGCTATGACGGAAAAGATCTATGTGTGATAGGTCTAATATAGTAGCCACCAGCCACATGTGGCTAACTGACAAAATGTGGCTGGTGTGACTGAGAAACTCAATTTTTAATTTTAGCTAGTTTTGACAAATAGCCACTTGTGGCTCCTGGATACCATACTGGACAGCACAGACCTCTCCAACACCATTACATCTGTCTGAGTACTCCTCTCAACCACTCAACTGCCTCCCCTGAATTGTATATTCACTTTCCTCTGCTTTTGTCCTCTGGTTTTATCACGCATGTGCGTGCATCCCTAAACAACACATTATTTAGTATTCATATTTATTGTTAAGTTTTTAATTTTAATTTTGTTGGCTTTATCAAAACATAATTTTGCATATACCCTCCAATTTTTTTTCACTCAACATCATGTCTCTAAGATTTATTTGCATTGTTGCCATGTTGTAGCTCAGTCATTTTCATTGCCACGTAGTAGTGTTTTCCATTGTGTGGATATACAACAAATTATCCTTCCTTCTGTTAATGTACGTTTGGGTTGTTTCTGTAGTTATGAATAATTATGCAGGTATCTGTTGCTTCATACACTATGAATTCTCTACGGTAGCCACCTCGAGGTAGAGGGGATATAAAACCCACATAATCAAATTAACAAGACCCAATTGTTCTTCAAAATGGTTAAATAACCATTTAACCACCAGCAGTGTGGCTGAGGCAAGTGCAACCTCCAAATCATCTAAATTATCTTAATTTATGCTAATCTAATGAGGGAAAAATTATGAAGTTCTTTTTCTACTCTCAACTTTAACAGTTCTTCCCACTGAACAATAAATACATCATGCTCCCCTCCTTAAAAAACTTGATAGAGTGGTTCTCTGAAGAGGAGACACAAAGGGTGTAATCTAAGCATGATGATACTTCTCTTCCTACAAGATGATACATCTGCACCTGTCACAGTAGATAAAATCATTCAAGTCAATTAAATAAACATTTCTACTCATGAGGCTTCACAACCCTGCACAGATGTACAAACTGCCCCAACTAAGTCAAATCCAACAAAATGGCATACATGTATGGTTTCTGCACGGGGAAGTTTTAAGGAAGCATTAAGAATCACTTAACCAGAAAGCTGGATACGAGAAAGAATGAAATCTTGCCATTTGCAGCAATGTGGATGGAACTGAAGGGGTATTATGCTAAGTGAAATAAGTCAGAGAAAGATACCATGTGTTTTTACTCAAATGTGGATCTTGAGAAACTTAACAGAAGACTGTGGGTGAAGGCAAGGGGGAAAAATAGTTACAGAGAGGGAGGGAGGCAAACCATAAGAGACCCTTGAATACAGAGAACAAACTAAGCGTTTATGGAGGGGCGGGGGAGAGGGGAAAGTGGGTGGGTGATGGGCATTGAGGAGGAGGAGGGCACTTGTTGGGAAGAGCACAGGGTGTTGTATGGAAGCCAATTTGACAACAAATTATATTAAAGAAAGAAAGAAAGAAAGAAAGAAAGAAAGAAAGAAAGAAAGAGAAAGAAAAAGAAAGCAAGCAAGAAAGCTGGTGAAAAGGGGGTTGCCTCAGAATATACATTGGTGGGAAGCCAAAGAAACTGGACCAAGAGCCTGGACTAACCTGGAAACTGGAGCTAGTTCAGTTTGCCCTAGAAACGTAGGTTAGACTTCTGGGTCAGGCCTCCCGCTCAACCCTTCAAACATTAAGAGGATCTCTTCTGGGCCTTCAAGCCCTGTCTCCATTCCTATATCTACTCAAGTCTTTCATTCAATGCACAGTTATTTAGAAGCCCCTGCTCCGCCAGGCACAGTGCTAGGGAAGGGCAACAGCACCCTCTCTGCCGTCAGAGTTCACCGCATGAGTAAATAAATAATTGTAAATAAGTAATTATTCCACAATGTGATAATCCATACTTCTGAAGGCAAGCGGAGCGAAGGGCGTGATTCCATCTTGCAGGGAGTGACATCTGAGCTGAGTCTCAGAAGGGAAGATTGCAAAGCAAAAAAAAAAAAAAGGGGGGGGGGCAGGCCATTTCAACATAGAGAAAGGCGTGGTTAAAGGCACTGGCGAGCGCTGGGAGCTAAGTCGCCGAAACGCTGGTGGCGTGAGAACTCACACCGCGTGGAGGGCAGGGGTTTCGGAGTCGTGGGCGGAGCCACAGCCCCGACCCGAGGGATGCAGGGCTCCCGAGGGAGAAGCCCGCGGCCTCCCAGGGACCACTCCCCAGAGTCGGCTTCTGGCCAGCCCGCCTCCGCTCCAATCGCCGCCACTAGTCTGGGAACCCCCACGAGGAGATAGCTCAGCCCCGACACCCCGGACCCTCAGACCCGGTCCGGCGGGCTGCCTGCACCTTGCCCAGGAGCCGCCTGAGACTCTCGCAGTCGAACTCCATCTCCATCCACGTCCCGGACCCAGGTTGCGCGACCCAGCCCGTGAACCTCCTTCCGTGCCGGTTCCCGGACGGAGGCCGCCGAGGTCCAAGCCTCCCAGAGCTGTCCAAGGCCACGCCCCTTCCCAGGCTCGAAAGTCCGCCCGCGTCCAACGCCCAGGCTCAGCGGCCGCTCCGCCCGGGAGTCGAACCAGCGCCCCAGCGTGGACCCTGAGCGCCGTCGGAAAGGCGTTAGCGCCCAGGGGGTCACAACCCAGCTTGCTGGAAGGAAACTTGGGGACATCTGTAAGGAGAGGAATAGGAAGGACCCGAGGAGAAGCAGTAAAGGAGGTAGAAGCAACTCGCGCTGTTTTGGAGGAGAGTTTCTAGAAGGGTGTGTTAAATTCAGCAGAGTATTGAGAAAGATCAAGACCAAAAATTGTAGTTAGATTTAGGAAGGAAGAGGTAACGGAACTTCAAAAGCAAAATTTCAGGGAGCTAGAAAGGGAAAATGGAGTCAGGAGGAGCCTTGTCGAAAAACTGGAAGATGTGAAGGTTGGTGCAGCATGAGGGGAGGAGTTGCTTTTTTTTTTTTTTTTTTTTTTTTTTAAGGTGGGGCGCCATAACTGTTGGGAGAGAGAGAGGAAAAAGCTAGGTCAGAAAGAGTTTGAGAACAAGAGAGGGGGTGTATACAGAGAGAAGGCGAAGAGATGCAATTTGTTGGCTTTGTCTGGTGTCCTTGGTTTGTGAATTACTTTCCTGCATTATCCCTGTCTTGAGCCACTGAGCTTAAAAAGTCTCAGAAGATAGGTACTGAAACTGTCAGAAGGGTGTGTAAGCAGGAGGGTGACTGTATTTACAGGAAGAACCAAAGGCTGGAATGCTGTGACTCAATTAGGAGAATAAAGTAGAGGCTGGGCAGTGTATTTATTCATTCACCAAACTTTTGCTCAGCATTGACAACTTGCTAGATATTTTTCTGGGTCCTAGGATACAGCAGTGAATAAAATAGACAAAAATATCACCTGTCCTAAGGCTGTCATTCTTTTATTAGGAGGAGAGCAAAACTACATATAATAAGTAAATTAGATCGTATGCTGGAAGGTAATCAAGTGTTGTGGGGAAAGGCAGGGTAAGGAGATCAGAGTAGTCTCCTTGAGAGGTGAGAGAGTAGGTGTTCTATATTAGAGGGCATTCAGTTCAAAGCAAAGTCCTAAGGCAGGCTTCAGTTCAAAACAGCAAGGGGGCCAGTGTGGCTGGAGTAGAATGAAGTAAGAGGTGAGGAAAAGGTAGTAGGCTAAGTCAGAGAAATAAGGGGGAAGCCACAGATGGTTTAGGGAAGTGATTCTTACAGTGTGGCCCCCAGACTCAGCCTCAGCATCACCTGGAACTTGCTAGAAAGATTCTAAGACCCCATCCCCAGACTTAGAGAATCAGAAACTCTAGGGGGAAGAGGGATTCAAGCAATTATTTTCGACAAACCTGGGTGATTCTAATGCATGGTGAAGTCTGAGAACCACTTTGGTGCCTTTGTAGACATTTGTGACTCTGTCTTGTCACTGCCCTCCAGCCAGAGCCCATCGAACACACCCACACTTAAACAGGTTGGGCTGATTATTCCTTGCAGTGAGGGCGCAGACGCTATGGAAAACCATCGGGACTGTTCAGTAAGGCTGTGTTAGAGGGACCTATCATAGGATTGGGGCTTCGGGTGACTTGGGAGAGGGTTTAATGAAGTGACCCTTCACTTTGGATTGGGTGCTATCAAAGCAGAGACAATTCTATGATTGGATATCTCAGTAAATATAAGATGGGCAAATTGGAACAAGCCTAAAGCAGTAATTGGTAAAGAAGTAGCAGTTACTCATTAGCAGACAGAAGAGGATGTTTGGTATTACATGGGCCGCACAATGACCTTGATTTGTCTCTGCTTAGACAGAATTATGAAGTGGTCTTATTTTGTCTCATTTTATCCTGGTCTGAGTGACCCTCTCTGATGTTTGTGTTCTGTGAGATTGTTTCATCTATCAGGAGAATAACAACATAGCTGTGAGTGCCAGGTCAGCTTCTAGTAACACTGAGAGCTTTCGTAGATGAGTCAGACCAGTTCCCAGATGTCAGGGGCTGGTTTTTTCTTTCTTAGGCTCTTACCCTGAGAGAAAAAGGAAGCCACTGGAGGATTTTGAACAGAGAAGTGATGTGATCTAAGTTTTAAAAGAATAGGTCTGACTGCTGCATTGTGAAGAGACTGTATGTGGGGCAAGAGAGGAAGCCAGGAGACCATAGGAGGTGAGAAAAAGGTAAGAAGATGGAAAGATAAGAGGCCTGTAAGAGCAGTTCAGGCAGATCTAACAAACCTCGGAAACAATAGGACTTCCAGGGCCTCTCGGATCTAACAGATCTTGTCAGAAATCCATTAATCAAGGATTAGAAGTGAGGTTTGAGCAACGTTCTTTTTATAAAGGAACCTTTTATGGAAGACACCTTCCATCCAAACAGCTAATTCTCTTCTGGTTTAGTCACTATGAATGACTTATAGACACTGTGAGCACTTTATGCCAGTGTGTGTGTGTGTGTGTGAAGCCATCATTTCCTGTGTGGAAGGTACATTGCGAAGAGTTTTATGTGCTTTATCAAAGTCAATCTTCACAAAGCTCTATGACCTAGATAGAATCATCTCATTTCTACCAGTGAGGAAACTGAGGTTTAGTGTTCTGTTACCTATTTCCTTGTTTCTGAGATCCTGTTGAGTAAGAGATGTATTGACAATGTTTTAGGAGCGAAAAGATTACAAAATTAAATATAAATACCCATTTTAACACTTATACCTATTTGAAAAGAGCTAAAATGTGAAAAAGAATGCCCCTTAAAAGAGAGGATGTATGGTATAATTGGCTCCATTTTACAGTCAGGGAAACCAAGACTCGGGTTAAATTATTGCAGAAGGTGGTGTCAGAGATCATGTCCCTACTCTGTGCATTTTGCTGCTTCTCTGTGTGTGAAATTGTGATGAAATTTTGTGATTAGTAATCTCTAGCGAGCTAGAATGCTGTACCTATTGGTACTCAGTCATAAGAGGAAGATTGGGTAGTGCAAACATTGGCTGACTTCTGAGAGGACCCCCCCCCTCACACCCAGAAATTGTCACTGTTAGGTCCTGTGACCTAACCAGGCTGAAACTCAACTTTTCCCCAAGCACATCGTATCTTCCTTGCTTTGTGCCTTAGTGCCTGCCTGGGATATTTTATCATACCCAACTAATTCTGTCTCCTCCCCGCTTCCTATCCCCAAAGACTGTAAGATCCTGGCAGATAGCTGTCAAATCTCACTTATCTCTGTATTCCCAGTGCCTGGTATGCCTGAACGTATGCATATCTTCAGTCTTCTAATATTTGGTAAGTTTGCTGAATGAATGAAAGTGTAGGGTGACCACAGCCATAGGGAGAAGATGTTATAGTGAACTAGTTCTCAGCCTTATTTGAGTTTCAGCCTTAAAAAAAAAATCTGTTGAAAGATACAGACTTGTCCCAGAAAAATGTGAATGCCAACATAAGCAGTCCATTTTGTGCTCAATTTCAGGAATGTTATGGATGCACTGAAGCCCATCCCTGGACACTAGTTTAAGAAAATGTAGTTGGTGGGAGCATAATTTGCCACAAACTTTGGGCAAAGTAATGTGACCTACCTTTGACTCTATAACTTGATGTTTGGAAATTTGTCTTAGAGGGAAAAAAGTACACAAGATGCACATACAAAAATGTTAATTATATTAAAAGGGTAAAAAAGACCCCCAAACTAAGAAATGGGAAAAGTATATATTCTGCATCTTTGTTTGCAGCTTGAGAAAAATCACAAGAAGGGCTTGTTTAAAATTAGATTTTTTTTCTTGGTGCTCTGCTTCAGATCTCTATTTATAATCCTTTGCTTTCATAGTTATTAGTCCTATCAGACATACTGTTCAGGGATGAAACCCTGGTATTGCAAATACCAGACACATGTATCCTTATCATTTACTTCAGTTTCCCCCCTTTTTAAAATTGTGATACATACACATAACAGATGATTTACTATCTTAACCATTTTAAAGTATACAGTTCAATGGTATTAAATACATTCATCATGTTGCCCGGCCATGACTCCTGTACATGTCCATAATACTTTTTATCTTCTAGAACTGAAACTCCATATCCATTAAATAACATCTTCGTATTCTTCCCTCCCCTCAGCCCCTGGAAAGACCATTCTATTTTCTGTCTCTGTGATTTTGACTTCTCTAAGTACCTCACTAATGGAATAGAATAAACAGCCTAGAAAAAAAATCCTTGCCTATGTGGTCAAATGATTTTTGACAAGAGTGCCAAGACAGTTCAATGGGGGAAAGGACAGTCTTTTCAACAAATGGTGCTGGGAAAACTGGATAGCCATGTACAAGAATGAATTGGACCCTTATTTGGGGCACCTGAGGGACTCAGTCAGTTAAGTGTCCAAGTCTTGATTTCGGCTCGGGTCATGATCTCACAGTCATGAGATTGAGCCCTGCATCAGGCTCTGTGCTGAGCATGGAACTTGCTTGGGATTCTCTCTCTTTCTCTCAAAGTAAACAAACCTTAAAAAAAAAAAAAAAAAAAGAATGAATTGGACCCTTATCTCACACCGTATACAAAAATGAACTCAAAATGGATCAAAGACATAAGTGTAACACCTAAAACAATGAAACTCTTAGAAGAAAACATAGGGAAAAATTAATGACTTTGGATTTGGCAGTGAGTTCTTGGTTATGACACCAAAGGCAGAGGCAACAAAAGAAAAAAATAGGCAACTTGGACCTCATGAAAAATTTGTAAAACGGGTGCATCAAAAGCCAGTATCCTTTACTTAGACGCATGGAGTTTTTGTTGTTCTTTGACCTACAGCGTAATGTTGTATCTTGGGCGGTCCTTCCACAGACATCCTCCATCTTTTATGGCCCTGTTTTCATGACCTTAAGAAAAGAAGTTGTCATATTTCTTTCTTAAACTAGTTCCTTTCTTGTAAAGATTTTATATATCCTCTCTGTTTTCATACTCTATCTGACCTGGAACACCCTTTTTGTTATCTTCTTGCTGCCTTACTGGTTAACAAGTAAAAAAAACCCACAGTGCTCAAAAGAAATTGTCAAAGGAGTTTTGTTTGGCAATCCCAGCATTGTTTACGGTGGTAAAAAATTGGAGAAAACCTAGATGTACATTGTGTCAGTTATGAATTTATCACCCGTCAGCTCCAAGTTCACCATTCACTGCTTGCTCTTCTCTAGTGGAGCTGGACCTTGTAAATATTTGTTCCTTGCTCGTGGGCATGATGCTAAGTTTTATCAGTAGAGGGCCTTGGGGAGATACTGTAGGAGGAAGAAACTTCCTGGTTCCAGTGTGCTTTTGTCCTTGTGCTGTGTGGCTGCCAGCGGCACATGGGGGGTATCCAGTGGTGCTCACCCCTGTTGAGTTTCAGTGGCCTTTCTGTGGGCTGTTTTCCGTTGAGTTTCAGTGGTACCCCTGCCACTAAAGCAGTTTGCCATCGAGGTCCACCACCAGCACCCCACAGGGTGGCTTCCTGGTGTATTCTCCTAGCAGACCCAGAGGATAGATTCTCAGCAGGGATCCACAAACCTCCCAGAACCCCCTCTGGAGACTCCCGGCAAATTCCACCAGCATCTAGGGTCGTTCTCTAATTGTTAGGTCTGGCCTGCAGTTGACTGGATTTCTCTACCACCCAGTTAGTCCTGGCCACCACATATTCAACAAGTTTTGGGTCTCCGCCCTGGAGGTGAGGGACTCTTCCAAGTTTGTTTCTTTCTTGGGTGCTTTGCCTCAGCCCTAGACGTGGTGGCTGCTCCTTAGATACACTATTTCTGTATTATGTGAAGCTTTCTACCTTTTCCTTAGTTAATAATTCTCTTTATTAAGCTTTCTCTGTGGAAATTGCTGTGTAGTTTCTGTCTCTTGACCGATCTATTCCTCATTAGGAGAAAGAGGAAGTAAGTGTGGAGTATTAGGTAAGAATTAAAAAAGGAGGGGCGCCTGGGTGGCTCAGTCGGTTGAGCGTCCGACTTCAGCTCAGGTCGCGATCTCGCGATCTCGTGGTCCGTGAGTTCGAGCCCCGCGTCGGGCTCTGGGCTGATGGCTCAGAGCCTGGAGCCTGCTTCCGATTCTGTGTCTCCCTCTCTCTCTGCTCCTCCCCCATTCATGCTCTCTCTCTCTATCTCAAAAATAAATAAACGTTAAAAAAAAATTTTTTTAAAAGGATAAGTTAGATTTCTGCCTCAGCCTAGAAAGGACCAACTGCTACGGGAGTTGCCTTCTCTCCATAAACAAGTAGAAAACTGCACAAAACCTATGAAACAATTGTTTTCAGATCTTGCATAAGAAGCAGCAGCATGTGAACTTTGAAAGACAAGAAATAAAGGAGATGGGCCTTAAAATTGCCCCTGCCTACTGCCTGGAAGCAGTTTTCAGACTGCAGCATGGTGGGGTCACCTAAACCGAGACTAGTCTTGCTGAGTTGTAAAGAAAGATAGCAGGGTACACAGGAGGCCAGAGTGCCAGGAATTTCCAGGATGGAGTCCTGAGAAGGAGTTCCACAGAGAGAGAACTCTGGAGATCTCCGTAGGGGTCCTTGTGAGTCTTTGGCTGAGTTGGTGCGTAGATGGGCTCAAACTCCATGAGGCAGGATAACAACGGCCCAGAAACAGCAGGCCAAGCACTTCTGGGAGCTCCCAAAGGTGCTAGGAGTTGTGGAAAATTCCACAGCATCAGAGAACGCTCAGTGGGCATTAGAGGGGCGGTAGCTCATTAGTGGGGATAATTACCCCCAGAGCAAAAGCTGCCTTTTGTCCACCATAATGAAGCTTAAAACAAGCCCCAGAAGAATCAAACTGATCCCAAGCATCCCAGAAGTAAGTCCCACACTACTGAAAGGAATGTAACGAAGTCCAGCACATAGCCCTGTAAAATTCACCATGTTGAACATGCAACCAAAAGTTGCCAGGCATTCAAAGAAGCAGGAAAGTATCATCCATAACGAAAGGAAAAAAACCAACCATCGAAACAACCCCAGAAATGACAGAGATGATAGATTTGCAGATGGAGTCCCTAAAATGTTTATTATCAATCTTATAAAAATGCTCAAGGATGCAAAGGGAAACGTGAGCATGATGTGGAGAAAAATGGAAGAACTTTTATTAAAAAAATTTTTTTAACATTTATTTATTTTTGAGAGACAGAGACAGAGCACGAGAGGGAGAGAGGCAGAGAGAGAGACACACACACACAGAATCCGAAGCAGGCTCCAGGCTGAGCTGTCAACACAGAGCCCAACGTGGGGCTCAAACCCACGAACCGCAAGATCATGACCTGAGCCGAAGCTGGATCCTCAACCGACTGAGGCACCCGGGTGCCCCAACAAAAGAACTTTTAAAAAGACACAAATTGAACTTGAAGAGATGAAAATTACAACCTCAGGTGAAAAATGCATCACATGGGATTCACAGAAGATTAAGACACTATAGGGGGAAAAATGAGTGGACTTGAAAAAGACAGCAATGGAAACTATCCAAAAATGAAACACAAGGAGAAACAAAGACTCAAAAATGAACAGAGTACCAGCAAGCCGTGGGACATGTTTGTCCTGGTTACTGGTCTCCTAGACGTGTACGGGAGGTCATGGAGAAAGGGAGGCAGAAAAAGTATTTGAAGAAGTATTAGCCGAATATTTTTCCAATTTGATGAAGACCATTCAACCCACAGTTCCAAGAAGCTCATCGAACCCCAGATAGAAGAAACTTGCGGAAAATTACATAGTCATATCAAAGTAAAATTGCTGACAACTGGTGATAAAGGCTTTTTAACAGGCACTTACCATGTGATTCAAATACCCCCCCTGAGTATTTACCTTACGGACGCTTATGTTCACACAGAAAAAACTTCACAAGTATTTATAACATCTCTATGCATAATAACCCCAAACTGGAAGCAACCCAAATATTCTTTGACAGGTAAATTGATGAATCGCTATGTCCAGGTAATGGAACATATGTTCATTCAATACAACAGGACAAACTACTGTACAACATGGATGAAGCTCCAAAGCATTATGTTCAGTGAAAGAAGCCAGTGAATGAGCTTATAATTCTCTTTACATGAAGTTCTGGAAAATGCAAAAGCAGATCAATGGTTTCTAGGGGGCAGGGAGGTCAGGGGAAGGAGACTGATTGCAAAGGGGTACAGGGAACTTGTGGAGATGATTGAAATTTTTTCTCTCTTGATTGTGGTGGTAGTTACAAGATTGACACATTTTTCAAAACTCATCAACTACACACTAGAAAGGAATGCATGTTATCATATGTGATTTATACCTCAATAAAGCTTATTATTTAAAAAAAAGGATGTGTTTAGATTTTTTTTTGTTTTTATCCATTGACTCAAGAGCCTGTCCATGATGTATTATTGTGAACAGGAGAAAAGCAAGTTGTGCGGTAGCATAGGTAGTTTGATCACCTTTGATAAAGCAACGCTGAACAAAACCCCTCTATATCCCTCTACGTGTGTACTGATGTTTGCAAGCTGATGGAAGATTCTTTGCCAGAAGGGTACACACCAGGCTTGGTTACATGATGGGGATGGGAATTGAGGGGGAAAAATGGGGAGGTTGTTAAATTTTTCTTATATGTCTTTTGGGTGGTTCCATGTTTTACAATGAGCACCTGTTATTTTCATATTTTAAAAAAGTATTGAAAATAAAGAGGATATCAAAATAATAAATAGAGAGGTGTGTCTGTAGGAAGAATTCTGGTGGAGAGAAGGGTCCATTGTGACAGTACAGGGAGGTCAAAGGGATGAAGATGAGGTCATTAGACTAGGACAAAAAGATCTTTTGTAACTGCTGAGAGCATCTAAGTAGTGGTGAGCGGGCCAGAAGTCATAATGTGATATATGGAGGAAAGTTGGAGATTGGGAAGAAAGGCTCTGAGTGTGGGCCATTGTTTAAAAAGTTTGGTCATAAAGGGAAATTAAAAAAACAGGAAGGAACCACAGCATCAGTTGCAGGTTTTTGTGAGGGAAGGACAAGGATACTTGTGGCTTCTTGAAGGCCAAGAGAAGAGAACCAGCAGAGAGTTATTGACCAAAGGTATTGAAGAATGGTATAAAATGCTGGTGACAGAGCCCTTGAGATGATGAGGGCTTTGCAGGGACAGAAAGAAGAGATGTCTCACTTCCCTAGAATTCAGTTTATTCCCTTCACAGCTGTCCTAGACCTAGGAACACACCCTACCGAATCACTGTCTGTAGTCTAAGGAGCCCAGCTTCCTAACAGATAGCTGGGCCCTGAGTCCTGGCTTTCACATGGGGCATCAGCTGTGTGACCTAGTGCCAGTCACTTAGGCTCTTTACACTTCAGTCTTCTGATTAGTAAAATGGACTTGGTAATAATACCTACTTCCTGTTGTTGCTGTGAGGGAATACATACAAAAAGTTAGTTTGCTACTCAACCACTGGTCTGGGGGCAGTATCTCTGACATGTTATGAGTCTGGGCCATGTGACCAATGATGTCACAATGCCCTACTAGACTTCATCTTCTCCATTAGGGCGTTGCGGATCCTTTGGAGCCACGGACTGGAACTGCCATGCAAGACCTCTACCAACTGAGGGTTTCATGAGTGCACTCCCTTGCCAAGATCTTGGTGAATAGTCTTTCACTGTGCAATTGTGTCTTAGACATTGTTTTACTTGTTATCATGATTGTGCTTGGCTGGATGCTTTTTGTTGGACTTGCGTGTTACATGGGCACATTTCCAGAGTTCACGGTAAGTAATGACCCTGCCTGTGAATCCCTGGTAGTAGTCAGTCCTGGCTCTGACTCCACCTCCCAGCCAGGGTTTCTGACCAAATGGGAAAGACAGTTGAGGCCTCATCACTAATTAGAGGTCAGGGTGCAGTGGGAACAAAGTTGGCTTCCCAGGCTACTTCTCAACTCACTGGGATTGTCTTTAAGTTCCACCCACCCCTTGGGTACATAACATTACTTATTTTAAATTTATAAGGGGTTTGCTGGAGAAAGTGGATTTCAGGCAAAGTAGATCAATGGTCGCCGGCTAGAAAGGGAAGGTGGGCATTGGTGGGACCTCCAACAGTCACAGTCACAGACAGAGGCAATTACCTGCTAGGCCAACAAGTGGAACCGCTTCTGCCTTTAAATTTCTTTCTGACTCAGCCTCCAACTCTGAAGTGGAAAGAGAAGTGGCCCGTTCAGGAGAGCAAGACACGACTGAGGAGCCTGGCTTTGGATGAAGAACCACAACTATGAGTGAGTGGTCAGGTCTGCTGGACTCAATTCCTCCCTTTCCAGAGAACATGGCAACCCCTTGAAATCTCAGTAGGAAGTTTATATTCCCCTGGGAAACAATAAACTGTAGAAAGGGAAGTGGGTTGAGATATGTGGTGGCGAAAGAGAATTCAGTGAGCACTGCTTTGGACAGCAGGCCAAGGCTCAAAGATTTGTTAAGCACATCTTACTGGTATTCTTTCCAAAGACTATTCCTGTCTATTAACTTATTTTCTCACAAACTCTGTAATGAGTTGGACCAGCGTTTTTAGCGCCCCTTTTGGCAGATCCCAAGACAGGTTCAAGTTCTAACTTTGCAACTCACTAGCTACGTGACCTTGGGAAAGTCTAATCTCTCTAAACCTCAGTTTCTTCATCTGTATAATGGAGATATCTCTGTATCTGTGTTTGTGAGGCTTGCATCTGGGAATTCATGTAAAGCATTTGATGCAAAGCATTTACTAAATGCCAACTTAATAACTAAGCAAAATAATGAACGGGTCCACAAAGATTTAGTGGTGACAGTAACCTCAACTATTTACCCAAGGCCATACAAATCAACTCCTTTGAGAAGCTGGGATGCAAGCATAGTTCTCTGGACTTAACAGCCTCTTGCACTCGTTCCACTAGACCAGCCTGCCTTTAGGAGACAGGAATAGCAGTATCCTTTTCACAACCGTCTCCTGGCTTTCTTCCCTCCCACTCCCTTTCACTCAGATCTGGTTTTTCAAAGGTGTTCCCACTGTTAAAGAAACTTTACTCTGAGAGTCTTAGTAATGAACTGGTAACAGGAGCAGATTTTCTGGGAAGCTACTCTGGAAAGCAGTGGTATCAAGTCCTAACCCCAGGTACACTGAGAGCAGGGCATGAGGGTTTGTTTGTTTTTTTCCATCGGCCCCAGAATTTCCATGCAAGTGTTGACCCAGCTCGGTCAGACCATTGTTGGGGTGGGGACATAGATGGAGGCCCTGGGCACTTGCTTAGCTGAGGCACTGCCACCCTGATCCTGACCAAGCCACTGGAAATATTCTGTGCCTCAGGTTCTCCAGCTTTGAAATGAGCAGGACAGCCTAATGCCCTTTCTTCCTTTTCCAGGGAAGGGAACCCTACACGATGAGGGTTTAATTGTGACATTTCACGAAATGTGAGATTTTCGTTTGTTTGTTTTTTTGCAAATAGCCTAACGATAGTCTATAAAGTAATTGCTCGTAGCATACCTAGCCAATCCTCCCAATTAATCCAGGGTATTTTCTGTTTTGTTTTGTTTGCATGGCACTGCTTTTTGCATCTGATTGCATGAAAGCAACAGTTAATATTTTGACAGGTGATGAGTCAATAGAGTTCTGATGCCAGCTAGATCCTGACCGTGTAGAGTCACCAGAGAACAGGGCCCTTCTTTTAAGGGTTCTTTGGCCCCAACACACCAGGCATCCTGGCCAGTTGTCCCATAGTTACTCACTCTGACGGGTCCCTCCAAGGTCACAGGAGCTGATGTCACAATTGGTGTCTGAGCTCTGCCCCCTAAAATGGCCATGGCCAGCCATTTCAGTTCACACTAGACCACGAAGCCCCTCAGCCAGAGCTATCATGCTGGGCGATCCGCCATCCGGTCTGGAATGAAGACAGCCCAGTTCCCAGGACTCAAGGAATAGAACACCACACCTTTCAGAACCACCTGTTTTCCCCAGCACATCCCACCAGTGAGCAAGAAGCCCCACAATGATTGTTGTTTTATGGTTGCTTCTCATTGCAGGAACCATGTGGAAAGGATATAAGTATCCCCCAGGAGGGGTAAGTGTGCTTTCAACTTTGTTCTCTATTCCTTCTTTGAAATGTATTCCCCCAGATCCATGAGCTGAGCATCAAAATCCAACTTTAGAAACAAATCGTCTTTTCTTGATTAAGAAAGTGGTGGTAGCTTACCTGCCTCTATTGTTGCTCGCTGAGAGTTCCCTCTGTCTTTCACGTCTTTCTTTTATACATATTTTCCTAAGAGTCTTTACTCTTGCATTTTTCAGTTTTATATAACCTGGAGGTAGAGAGGTAAAGACTCAGGCAATGCTGTCTGACATGGGTGACCTAGTCTTGTGCTCAGGGGCCATTTTGAGTGCTGGGGTCTTCAGTCCCATTTCTTAAATCAGCCCAGACCAGCAACCCACCCCTTAACTCTCCTTCATCAAGTAAAGTGTGCTCTATAAAATGGTTCTGGTGCTAGAAATCTTCTCTCTTCCTGTTAGACCTTGGATATGTGTCCTTTCTCTGCCTCTTGTCCCCTCCCACATGGCTAAGCCCCTCTGGCAGTTGAGGTCAGAGACATTAAGAGACAGAATTGGACAGAACCACTTCTGCCTGTCTTTGGCAAGGAAGGCAATTACCTCAGCCGCACACTCTGACAAACACTAGAGAAGGCCCACCTGACATACTTTTGTCCCCCCAGACCCCGGTGGAAATAAGCAAAGATGATCCTGGTGAAGTCATGCAGCTCTGAAGCTCACCTGGCCTGCTGTAGAGTTCCTGTTGTTGGTTTCGCATAAAGTAATTGCACATTATTTTGTCACATTTTATGTAAAAAGTTACCGTACTTTTTAAGATGAAGAGCTGATATTCTGTTAGCTCAAAACAGGGAGATGGGGGAGGGTAGTTGGGTTTTAGACGAACGTGATTGGGTGCCTCTGTTTCAGTCTCTAAGACTGACATTAAGACTAAAATACCTAGTTCAGTTTGCCCCCTATTCTGAATCCTTAGGGATAGAAATTCTCTAAAGCTCCTTTGACCTAGTTCCCGGCTGTAGTCTTCCTCCTGAATCCAGGGTCCAGGGTCGAAAAAACGTTCAGAAAAGGCTAGAGATTGCAGCAACTTTAAGCCTATCTTTTGGGGATACTCCTCCGTGGCCTTTTCACAGCTGTTACCAACAATCTGTGGCCTTTTCACAGCTGTTACCAACAACCTTCTGTGGCCTTTTCACAGCTGTTATCAAGAACCGAAGGCTTACACTGTGTGGGGGAAGGGATGTCATTTTAATATGAGGTGCTAGATACTAAATTAAACATTACTTTAATTCTTATGATAAGCTTCTGAGCTGGGCACTAGCCTCATTGAACAAAATGTTACAAATGAAGTTGAGAGACTCAAGTATCTTACCAGCTGCACAGCTCTGGGTTGGAGTCAAGATCAAGATCCAGGCCTTCTCCTTGGCATGCTTTTATGTGCCAAGGAAAAGAGCCAAACAAGAGACTGGAATATCCAAGATCTTGGCTATCTCTTGGCTCAAGTACCCCCTTCATTTGAATAGCCAAGAAGGTGCCTGATGATTCTTTTAGCAGTAACCACTGCTAATACAGGGCAGCATGCATAGAAACAAAAGCTAAGTGCTCAGTCCTCAATATGATGCAGTTTGAGTTTGAGACCAAGTATGGAAACTTAAGTATAAGACCCATGCAATTAATCTAGGTGTTTCAGCCCTAGGATATTCTTCATAAGCCCTCTCTAGGGATGGTTTGGAATTTTCTGACCTTAACGGGGTTGGGGGAGGGGGGAAGAACCCAACAAGAACAAGTACTTCTAAAATAAACTGTATGGAATTTTTCCCATTCTGTGGCTACTTGGGGATGACTGATAGTTCCATCATTCAGAAGTACATCCTTACCACCAAAGTAGATCTTTTTGGTTATGTAGATAACATTTTGTTGAGGACCATTTAGCACACATTTGCTAAACTATTTTTAAGTGGCCCTTTGCACTGAATGGATTGATTTTTTTTTTTATGGAAAGAAAAATGAATTCAAAATCCATTAGCAACACTGTAATCCTGAATCCAGGATACTATCTCTTATAAGGCTTCTTATATGACCTAGACTCAACACATCCCATTGAGCTAAGTGCCTATATTTTCTGGCTCCATGGCTATACCAACTTGCCTCCTGAATATCCCAAAGGACTCATCTTGTCAGTTATTTCAAGCTCTTTTATTACAGGGGATCAGAACCTGTGTTCCTTTTCTTGACAAGAGGAACTATACACCCAGTTCTTCTTCCCTCTGGTTCCCTGAATATACCTCCAAACAGTTCTCCGGCCTTCAGAGTAGCTCTCTTAAGCTGGTGGGGTGCGGGGAGATGGGTCAGTTGTGGGGGTTGAGCAGAGGTCAATGCGTCAGAGGGAATGAACAGGTGTGTGTGTGTGTGTGTGTGTGTGTGTGTGTGTAAGGAAGCACACCCCATGTCAAGTCTGATGAGTCTACTGGGGTTTCTAGCTGGAAAAATGTTCAGGGTGATGAAAGAAGGAATATCTGAGTTTTGGTAAATAAATGCCAACCAGTGAAAATATCAATAAAATATTTTTAATGCCTACAATTTCTTTTATACATAAATTGCAAAACTTTCACCTGTATATGCAAAAGTAGATTCTCTTGCAGGTCAACAGCACCAGAAAACAAGCTAAACTATGTAAATTTTTTTTTTTTAAAACTTGATTTGTCCATTATGTAAAAGACATGATGGATTTAATAACTTCAAAGAAATCTATATCCCACTCTTAATCATACACTAAACACCTGAATATTTATTTTATCACATCCACTCACAAAATAAATAGTAGTCTAATATATTCAGCACATTGAAAATAAACCAACCAGTTTCTCTTCATATATTTATTCTCTTTCCAAACATGTTTTGGTCTCCTGCTATATCTCAGAAATGTACTAATAGCTGCTTTTAAGTTACAAAATACAAAACAGTAATTTCTTGGAGAAAATCTTGGGGTAACATTAAAAAAATGATATTTCGAGTTCCCATAGACTTTTTTTTGTTAACAGTCTTTGAACCTTCTCATGGCACACATGTAAGGCTGTCTGTGACATGTGGTACCCTGGCCTCCAAATGGACGTAATTGCATTTATAGTTTAGAGAAAATACAAAGACAAGTTTTTGAAAGTAGCCTTAAAAGAAGAGTGCCCCTTGCTTTGATATAGCAATATCAAAAGCAAGTGGGACTGTGCAATCAGAGCCATATGAGTTTTATGAAAACTACTTTCTTTTCACATCATCTGTTAGAGAATGCCACACCCATGATCATGTAACATTACAATCGTGAAATAACATTACTACATTCGTGAATTAACATTACCCAATAAAAGGCACATCTTCAGATATTGAATTAATAAAATCTGAAAATCAAAACAGTAGAGGATACATTAAAAACCAAGCACTTAATTTGTAAACCTTTATAAAATAACAGCTTATTCCAGTTTCTTCAAAGGTTTGTGAGCTTTTTGTAAGAGCCGTCAGGAATTGCAGAACAAAACGGAAGACAGGATTTGGAAACAAGGCCAAGATTAATTTAAAAGACTTTCTCAGGACTTTCTTTTTAAATGAGCTACAGAAGTGCCCTTTTATAATGTTGATGCCGAGGAATAATATAATCAACATCTGTAGAAGAAATGCACTCAAAAGTGGTAGATGCCTAAGGACACGACCTGACTCTTCCTGTGAAGTTCTAGAACTTTTATCTAGCACAGTGGTGCCTTTCTGTACAAATAACTGCACGTCGAATAAAGTGCTAGTAAACGTTAAGCCACCAGAAATCTTTCAGCTATGATAAGCACTTGATTGTAATAGATTTTCAAAGAGTCTAAATACTGAAAAAATATATCCCAGAAAACAACTTTTGTAGGGGTGGGGCGGGAGGAAGCACAAAAGTGACAGCAAAGGAAATAATGTTCCAAACCTGTTTTATTACGTGGAACACCACACTACCCTTAAATCAATTTCACTGAAGATATTTTGAGATGGGTGAGAGGCAGTCAACAGGATTTTCTGCCAGTGTGACAATTCTATGTAGATCGTTAGAGTGTTACTCCTGGTGATGAAGACCTCTTTCAGAGGATTCAGCTTCAAAGTTAAATGCTTGCACTTTCGAAATGTGAAACTCAATTCAAAATGAGTCAGTCTTAAGGGACTAGGTCAAATGGTTGTCCCATTAAGGGAGGTAACAACAGTAATGTATACCACCCAAACTTGGAGAATAAAGAAAGCTTTATGGATAAAAAGGAATACACCAAAACAACTTTTGGAACTGTTCTTCAAGCTTATGTCCCACTGTCCCCAGCCCTCCATATTTAGAATTAAGGACAAAAGCTCTCTAGCGTCATCATATCTCATTTTCTGTTGCTGACTTTTCTTGAGACTTGGCTTCTCTCCAGCCAGAACCTAGGTCAGCCTGATTGGAACTGCCTGGGTTTGAGGCTTAAGAGATCTCAAGTGTAAAAATAGGACTTGGAAAAAAGTGAGCATGAAGAAAGTTCCACAGCCTGGTAAAGCACCAGTAGCAGGGAACGTCCTTTTCTACCTGGGAAAAAAATCTCTTCACAGTGCATAGTTTGAAATAAAAGTGCAATATGGGCAAAAAGAGAAGGTGGTGCTCTCAATATACGTGAATTTAGTTTTTGGCTTTTGGCATTAATTGCTAAAGAATTTAAGATAAAATGCAGTCGTTAACATCAAGAGGTACAGGGGCACCTTTTTCCAAAATATCTTTCTAGAGAGGGAGGAGGGGAGTCTCACATGTCACTTCCTTATTTTTTAAACTATTACTCTTCCAAATCTAATGTTTGAATAAAATAAGCATTTTTCTTCAGTATAAAAATGACTTTTCTTAGATAAAAATCAATTAGCACAGTGACCTTGTCTATTTTACGCTAAAGCCAACGTAACAGTAAATTTGAAAGGAAAACCTGGAAACAGATTATTTTTAAACTAAATGGCATAACTTGCATTTTAACTGGAAAAAAAATTTTGTTAATTGCCTTACCACCTAAATTAGTGAATAAGAATGCTCGGCATCCAATCCATGAATAATGTAAAATACGATATAATTTATTCTACTTTTTACTTCAAAGTCACAGAGATGACATCCATACGATAATTATAGAGCCTACTCTACATTTTCAAGTTCTCAATCCAAACATATACATTAGGACAGGTCACTTTATTGCTGGCAACATTCATGGAAGGGCCAGGTTCCTCATTAAAAGACAAAGTTTGATTGGGAGCTGGGCAGTGCTCTACTCACACATCAGCAGAACATGAAGAGGCAATCCTTTTTTTTTTTTTCCCTTTTCAAAATAGCAAAGGAACAATGTAAGATTGGCTGACAGGTGAGCGGCCCCCGTTAGAGTGCATAGCTCATCAGGATCAAGGCGGGCACCTGTGAACAGTTAACTTCATAAGCACGCTCACTGGGCATTCTATCATCTGCATTAGATTTAACCCTGGAAAGTATTTGAAAATACTTTATGCTCCAATGACAGCCTGCAAATAACAGTATGCATTCCTTCTCCTTGAGTACCCAAGTAGAAATTAAAATCATAAAGGGGCTTCTTCATTCTGAAGGCAGGACCTCCTGGCAGCAGAGTGTCTCCAGAATTTCACAAAAATAATAAAAGCAGCAGCTAACGCTTCTTCAGCTTCTTAGCCTTTCGACGCTTCATTTCTTCTTCTTCACGTCTCATTTCCTCTAAGTCCTCCTGCATACCTAGTCTTAAACTGTCACAAAAAAAAAAAAAAAAGGAAAAAAAGTACGTGTCAATATACATGACATTACCACCCTCTTTAAAAATTAAGAATGAAATTTCAACTGGGAGCTCATATGGAATGTGCTGAGGCATTAAAAACGCCTCAAGGCTTTACCACTGAAAACAAACTAGCAGGAATATTTTTTTACTAGGAGCCTCGGCCACTGATTCAACTTCTAGTAGAAAAAAGACCTCACACTGTTAAAAACTGAGAACAAACTGAGGGTTGATGGGGGGTGGGAGGGAGGGGAGGGTGGGTGATGGGTATTGAGGAGGGCACCTTTTGGGATGAGCACTGGGTGTTGTATGGAAACCAATTTGACAATAAATTTCATATATTAAAAAAAAAAAAAAGAAAGAAAGAAAAAAGACCTCACATAAAACCTCAACATAAAATAAGTAATAAAGTAAATAAGTAAATAATAAAGTAAATAAAGTAAATAAGTAATAAAATATAAATTGTTTATCACAATGGCTTTTAGAAATAAAAGAAAATTTATTCAATAAATAACATTCTATTCTTATCCCTTCGCATCACTTTAGTTGGATATTTTATGTAGTTACATGAAGGGAAGGCAAGAGGGAAGAGGTTTAATATGCTGGGTTGAGACTGAAGGGAATTATCTTACCAAGTTAAGACTATAAACAAAGCAATCTCTTGTTACCCTACCCTAAGAACTTATCATGAATTTTATTATCAGGTAGCCAAACAGGAATTAGACAGAAAGAATTTCATATTCCTCATCAGGTCCCTATGGCCAGCAGTGGTACAGGTCAGCAAGACTGAGATGTGTTTGATGTAGAAAGGGAATTAAAGATGGGGAAAGAAAAACAAGGAACTTGTTACAATGGGATCAGAGGAGGCCTCCAGCACTGACTGTGTGCCTACATAGGTGAGGCACCGCACTAAGCAACTTGTATACTTAATGTGATACCTCAATGGGTAAAAAGAGTAAATTCTCATTTTACCCATGAGAAGACAGATTGAAAAAAAAAATTTTTTTAAGTTTGTTTATTTTTGAGACAGAGAGAGCAGGGGAGGGAGAGGCAGAGAAAGAGGAGAGAGAGAATCCCAGGCAGGCTCCACAATGCCAGCACAGAGCTTCACGCAGGCCTTGAACCCATGAACCGTGAGACTATGACCTGAGTCGAAATCAAGAGTCGGATATTTAACTGACTGAGACACCCAGGTGCCCCAAGAAGACAGATTTAGAAAGGCTAAGGAATTTGTCTAAAGTCCCACAGCAAGTAACCCGGATGGGAATTCAGAAGCGAGGGGCCCCAAACCTCTGCTCCCAATGGTGTAACTGAAGCAGCAAACAGAAAGGAACAATTAGGACATTTCTACACAAATGTGTTAAGTTTTGTGCTTACCTCTTTGCTTCTTCCTTCTGCTGCTCTTTCCAACTACTCTCCATGTAACGTAAGGCATAATCACTTTCATCTTTGTATCTGATAAGAGGAAATCAATGTTGTTAGGGAAAACACCCAAATTCCCAAATATTTAGGAACTGCATCCTCCTGTTTTAAAAATCAGTATCTTTATAACTAATAAAAAACAGTTAGGATTACTCTTCTTTCTTTGGCAAGGAGTGACAGAGGCAGAGGACGGGTAGCAGTGGGTTTCTGAAGTCAAGGCAAATTAAATGAGCCCTCACTACTCCCTGAAGGCAATTATTCCTGAATCTAATGTCAATGAAGGTACTCAATCCAACAATGCTTACTCACCTCACTCGCCTCTAGTTACAGAATAGTTTATATTAAAATCCTGAAAGCACACTATATATGGAAATCATTTTGTACATATTAATCTCATTTGAGCTTTGTGAGAAAGGACTTTAGAACACAGACTGAAGCGGGGCGCCTGGGTGGCTCAGTCGGTTAAGCGTCCGACTTCGGCTCAGGTCACGATCTCACGGTATGTGAGTTCGAGCCCCGCGTCGGGCTCTGTGCTGACTGCTCAGAGCCTGGAGCCTGTTTCCGATTCTGTGTCTCCCTCTCTCTCTGACCCTCCCCCGTTCATGCTCTGTCTCTCTCTGTCTCAAAAATAAATAAACGTTAAAAAAAAGAAAAAATTAAAAAAAAAAAAAAAAGAACACAGACTGAAGCAGGCAGATTAATGGTTTGACCAAGAACATAAAACTAGCCAATGACATTACTAATATTAGGTTTTTATTAAAAAAATTTTTTTTAAATGTTTATTTACTTTTGAGACAGACAGTGAGTGGGGGAAGGGCAAAGACAGAGGGAGACACAGAATCTGAAGGAGGCTCCAGGCTTTAAGCTGTCAGCACAGAGCCCGATGCGGAGCTTGAACTCACAGACTGGGAGATCATGACCTGAGCCAAAGTCAGACACTTAACCAACTGAGCCACCCAGGTGCCCCATTAATATTAGATTTTTAAATCTGATTTTTATTCCAATTCTTTTTACTACTCTTTTTACCAAATTTTTTTTTTTTTTTAAAACACTTTTTCTCAGGATTGCCTTCTAATTTCTCATATCCATGGCTTTAAAGGAGAGGGCAACTGTCAACCGATATGCACTATGTCCCTTCTGTTTTACATATAAAACATATGTCCCTTCTGTTTTATCTCATTTAATCCTTCCAGATGTCATTCTGAAAATAATTTACTCAAGTTTATCCAGCTAGGAAGTGGTAGAACTTCTATTCAAACCCTGATCTTTCATCTATACTAGTGTTCTCAAACTTTAATGTGCATTTGAATTACCTGGGAACCGTATAAAGCTGATTTAGATTTGGTAGCTCTGAAGTGGGGCCTGAGAGCCTGCATTTCTTTTTTTTTTTTAATTTTTTTTTTTTTCAACGTTTTTTTTTTTATTTATTTTTGGGACAGAGAGAGACAGAGCATGAACGGGGGAGGGACAGAGAGAGGGAGACACAGAATCGGAAACAGGCTCCAGGCTCCGAGCCATCAGCCCAGAGCCTGACGCGGGGCTCGAACTCACAGACCGCGAGATCGTGACCTGGCTGAAGTCGGACGCTTAACCGACTGCGCCACCCAGGCGCCCCAGAGAGCCTGCATTTCTTAACGCTGTTGTCAGGTGATGTCAGTGACGTTGGTCCCATACTGACTGCTGTCCAGGGACCACACTTTTGAGCAGTAAAGCTTTTTACATCAAAGAAAAGCAGATGTCAGATCAGACCAGCTTTCAACACAGGTCTGTGATGTCAGATCAGACTAGCTTTCAACATGGGTCTGTGGATGGCTTTTTGAGTTCAAAGCCAATCTAGTTCTATTCCAGTAAGCTGCTTCACTCTCATTAAATATACATCTTACAAGGGCAACAGTTTAAAAAGGTATATTTTGGCATGCAACCACACAAAAAATTCTGAGTTAACCGTTAGGTGGTGCCAAAAGAGTAAATCTTAAACAATCATACAATGGTTCCTAATGAAGAATTTTATTCAATGCCTCTGCTATTAATGTTTGCTTTTTCCCCATAGCACGAGTCATTCAAAATGAGTATATCATTTATCTAAACCATCTATAGCCTTACTTTTTTCGGTCATAGCCAAAGATTTCTCGAATGTGCTTGGATATTTCTTCCTGAGGTTCTCCTTCATCTTCGATAAAATCTTCCATTTCAGAGTCATATTCATCATCATCTTCCTCCTCTTCATATTCTCGTTGCCTTTTGTAACCACTAGGGAAGGGAAGCCTTTGAGGACCTAAGAATAGAAAAGTCATTATTTATAGGAGCATGAACACTGAAAATAGTCCCAACAAAGTTTTACATAAACTGAGATTTTAAGAATTCATTAAGACAATATCCTCAAAAACCAGAGCCAGCAAACTGACCCATAGCATGGACTCATTACGAAATCATCCCTGCTGCTTCATGTTGTCTACAAGGAGTAGAATTTCTGTTTATCCCAGGGCTTACCAGAAGCATCTGTCACATCTTGTAGCCTAACAGCTGCCTTCCTTCTGGATTTAAAAGACTGATAAAATTAAAAAGAAAATTACAAATAGCTTACAGGATCTCTAACTTTTAATTCTGCCATGAAAAAGACACCAAAAGTAACAACCTACCGTCTATTATCACAATTTCATTCCTTTTTTTTTTTTAGAAGTCCAACAAAGTATGAAAGATTCCCAGAATTATGGATAATTATTGAAATGAGTAAGTCTGACTTTAAAAGAAAATCACTACATTATCATTATTTTGTCATTTTGCCAAAAGACTGAATAAAACTTTGCAAAAGACAGGCAATGATCAATAGAACAGCATCTGGGAACAACTGCTTTCTAGTCCTTGATTACAGACACTCCTTTTATTGATCTACAGTTGTTTTTAATACGCATGGCTTGTCTCCTTAGCTCGGCTCAACTTCTGCACTGTTGACATTTTGGGCCAGATAATTCTTTGTGAGCAGACTCTCCTGTGTCCTATAGTATAATAGCAGCATCCCTGGCCTCTATCTACTAGATACCAGTAGCATCCCCTGGGCCCAGTGGTGTCAGTCAAAAATGTCTCCAGACACTGCCAAATGTTCACTGGGCATCAAAATCATCCTTGGTTGAGAACCAATGTTCTAGCTGAACTAAGAAGTTAAAGCATGGAATCTTACCTAAGTAAGTAGATTCATAAAGGACCAGTAGCTAGGGCTTTGATGTGCTGCCCACTACAAGGAGCAGAAACACAAGGGCAGTTCCTGGTACATTGTGGATACTTAAAAAGTATCTGATGTTTTTTTTTTTTTTTTTAATTTTTTTTTTTTTCAACGTTTTTTATTTTGGGGACAGAGAGAGACAGAGCATGAACGGGGGAGGGGCAGAGAGAGAGGGAGACACAGAATCGGAAACAGGCTCCAGGCTCCGAGCCATCAGCCCAGGGCCTGACGCGGGGCTCGAACTCACGGACCGCGAGATCGTGACCTGGCTGAAGTCAGATGCTTAACCGACTGCGCCACCCAGGCGCCCAAAAAGAAAAAAAAAAAAGTATCTGATGAATAAATAATGCACCAAAGACTTCAAGCTTACAAATATACTCCAACTTTTGAAGAAAGGTCTCTCTAGTTCTCATGAAAAGGTAAAGATGAATTAATTCATTGAACCATATAAGGCATATTCACTCATCCTGTCTCACAAATCACATAGCCAAGTTTCATGCACTTGGAGACGTTACAGGGGTGAACACAGAGGGTCCTAGATAACTCTCTTTCTAAAGCCTTTTCCAAGTTATGATCACTAAAGGGACTCTCAGGCATAAAGAGAGACAGAGCATCAGGATTCTATCAATACAGGAGTACATTAAAGGGCACATGGAAGGGTTCACAGGGTCTCGGTTTATGTAAAACAAAGTACTCTTTCCAATTTCCTAGTAACAAGTCAATATCCTTAGGGTGAAGGACAGTTTTACCTTGGGCAGATCTGCAGCCAGATAAGGAAGGCTTCATTCCATTCATCTGTCCATTGCTGGATCGGCTAATTATATTCTTGGAAGAAATGGTTTCTGAGACAACGGTACACTTGGGTTTTAGGGGGAGACCGGAGCTACTAACTGTTCGCCCAGGTCCCAAGCTGCTCACTGGTCTTCCAGGGCCTGAACTACTGACCGTCCGTCCGGCTGGAACTGAGCCACCGACTGGCCGCCCAGGGCCACCGACTGGCCGCCCAGGGCCATTGACTGGCCGCCCAGGGCCACTGACTGGCCGCCCAGGGGGGCCAGAGCCACTCACTGGTCGTCGGAGGTCATGCGGACTGCTCACAGGCCGCCCAGGGCCACCAGAGCTGCCCAAAGACTTCCTAGAATCACCTGAGCCAGTGGTGGGTCGTCCAGGTCCACTTGAGCTATTTGCAGGATGCCCAGGGCCACTTGTACCACTGAGTGTCCGTCCAGAGAGGTTTAAGTCACTGGCTGGCCTCTTGGTCCCACTGACTGATCGCTCAGGTCCTGAGCTGGGGCTGCCATTCTGGCGCCTGGGCATGGGGCCAGAACTAACTGTGGGCCGAGCAGTCCCTGTGCTGGGCCGCCCGGGAGCTGAGCTGGAGCTGCTGCCTGGCTGCCTGACGACACCTGGACTCTTGGCTTTATTGTGTGGGGTAACCACAGGCCCAGGCCTGGAATGGCTAGGATGGGGAGGAGATTTTTTGGCTTTGTGCTCAGTAGCAGATTTCTGAGGCCCTTTAGCAGAAGTCTTTGGGACACTTGGTGAATAGGTGCTGGAGTGGGGCTTTCCAGCCCCATTGAAAACAGGTCTGTCATGGCCCTCTCGAAGTAAGGGCTGGGAGCAATTGCCAGATCCTGCTTTGGTCCTCTCTCCTGGCATGGATTTGGATGAAGACACACTTAAGTGTTTTTCATTGGCTGTACTGGGTCTGGATTTCTTCTCAGCATGAGGGAGGGGTGTACCCCTGGAGGAAGGGTGCTTGCTAAGTTTTGTGCCCACACTTTCTTTCTGAGAAGGTGCCTTTTTGGCCAGAGGTAGTCTTGCATCTGTCTCAGCTCTCTTTTTCCTCTGTTTCCGTTCAAGAAATTCTCGCTCCCTAAGTTCTTCTGCAGTCATAGGCCGCTCTTCTGTTTTCTTCACTACCTTGATCTCCACTGGTTCATACTGCTTTTTCTCGGCCAGCCTGAGTAGATCGGTGAAGTTCATGAGTGGCGGGGCACTTTTAAGGGGGACCTTTGGTTTGCTTTCAACTTTGGGAGGTTCTTGCTCCTCCTCATACTCCTGCTCTGACTCTGCTTGATTGTACTCTAAGAATTCATCTTCTTCTTCCATCCCATACTCTTGTTCTGTTCCCTGGCTAGTGTGGCTTTCCATCACCTGCCTCTTCTTTGACTTTTCCTCAACGGGAATCCCGTTGTAACCATGGAAATTATCCTTTGTCCTCTTGGCCATAGCTCTTGCCTTCTTATCATGTTTTAGCTCAATTCGCTTTTTCACTAGTTCTTCTTTTCTCCTTTTCTCCTCTAAAGCTAAAATGGAGAAAACAAGAACAAAGTATTTCAAGGTCTGGAGGTCTCAAGTATGTTCATCCGAAATCAGTAGGTGGCCAAAACACAGGCAACATTCAAGTTACAGTTTGAAGACATCTAGGAATCAAAGGAGGAAGTCCTTTGAACAAGTATCAGTTGAGTCATCTTTACATAATGAGTGGGTTACATATGGGGTTTTCAATATGACAAAGCAAGCGAGAGACTGGGGTTTTAGCTTTAAATATAGAAAATAATTCATACCAAATAAAGATACCAAGTTAAGGAAACAGTAGGAACCACTTCACCGTCATTATTAACTGTGAATAAATGAATACTTAAATGTATTAAATCAGTTTCCTTGTCATTTGCATGAGGTAAAACTACTGTTTAAGTTTGCTGGTCTTCAAAAATTGTCCCTATTTTTAACCTTTAAGATAGCATTCTTGATAATTAAAAAAATTAAAATACAAAATATGTAGAAGCAGATTCAGAATGAAGGTCAAAGAATGGAGTTCTTATTGGGACCTAGTGTGGCCAATTGCAAGATATGGCCGCTATCCCCAAAAGCACTAAGAAGAAATAAAAGATAACATCCATACAAATGATCGGCATGAGAACACATGTAATATGCTCTAAATACAGCGGACTCAGACACACAAATCCCTTAGCCTATTATGTTACTACAAGCATCCGCTAGTTAAGTACAAGCTAGTTGTGAAGGTAGAAGACTTTAAAATTGACAATAAAGCTATAGATATGTACCTTTTTGCCTGAGCTCCTCTTCTTTTCGTCTGAGAAAAGCCTGAACAGCTGCAGATTGGACACCCTTGACTTTTGGGTCTTTTTTGGGAGGCCCCACTGCCAAACTATACCTTTTCTAAAAATAAAAAAAGTAAAAGTTAAAAGCAATTCAACTTTAAAAATGTATTTGCTATTAGGTGTAAGGCATTGTACCAAGCAATAGAGAGGTTTACATACTGACTGAAAAACGGATTCTGAATAAGAGATCATATAACTAACATGGAAGCTTAGCTATAAAATTTTGGTCTAAATAGGATTATGCATGACTGTTTTTAGGTACAGAATTTCTTTGTAACATCCTAAATAATGCACACGTGAAGAATTCAGAGAAATGCTATTTTTATGTTATTTTCCCAAATAGGTACTTGGACTGGGGGACTTTTAAAAAGAAATCATCACTTAGAATGGACTGTTTAAAAATTCTGAATAAAAAAAAAAAAATCAAACTTTAGAACTAAGCATTTCAAAGTGTAACTTTTCAAACAAACAGAAAAAACTACTCATAAAATGTTTTCTCTCCTGAATACCTTATTCCAGACTATTTTCTAGTAAGACTCACAACTACACAGGTTATTTTGCTTACAGTATAAAACACTGAGATTTTACTTTGACCATAGGCAAAGCTGGTGGCAAACCAAAGCTAAAAAGCATTTCAAGGAAATCTAAGCAGCAAGAAGTGCCCAATTCCCTGTACTTTTAACCACAGCTCTTATGTTCATTAAATATTAATTTGTTACATAAACTGTTTTAGAAAGGTTTCCATATCAACCAAAAAATACTAATATTATCCTGGCGCAGATGATATTTCTCTGGGTTTTGATTTTTATGTAACTACACTGGGAAATGACTAAAACCGTAGTAATGTTAATTTGAACTACAACAGGAAAAACATTTCCATTGTATAAGTATCTATCATAAGAGAAGTATGATAAACAGAATAACTCAGACCAGGATGATTCATCTCAAGGACTATTGCACATTAAATATATGGATAGAATATGTTTTCACTCTTATGTTGATCCTGAGAAACTTAACAGAAGGCCATGGGGGAGGGGAAGGAAAAAAAAACAAGGTTAGGGAGGGAGGGAGCCAAAACATAAGAGACTCCTAAAAACTGAGAACAAACTGAGGGTTGATGGGGGGTGGGAGGGAGGGGTGGGTGGGTGATGGGTATTGAGGGCACCTGTTGCGATGAGCACTGGGTGTTGTATGGAAACCAATTTGACAATAAATTTCATCTAAAAAAAAATTAAATAAATAAATAAATCTATGGATAGCAAATAAGTTTTTAAATGCTCTCCCTCTTTTGTTAGGCTGATGACATTCTTATCCACTACACCTGTTATTGTGCTAGTTAAAAAGGAAACACTAACCCCCCCTGAGCACAAATCCAGCTACTTAAAAACCAAAAAAAAAACAGACTCCCCAAATGTGCATGAAATTCTTGGGAGGAAAGCCAAAGGATCCATGCTTACTATGTGGCTAGCCAAATACAAGACATCCGAAACAGACTGGAAGTTCCAGCTAAGTTAGTTCACCAGTGAAGCAGGCCCTAATCCAGCATGAAAATCCTGCACGATAGCAGTGCTGTGACCTGACACATCCCTGACAGAAATCCCAAAAGAGAGCACCCAGATTCCTCTCCCAGTCAGCTTGGTTGAATCACCATAAAACCCAGTAATAAGTCCCTATCTTTGTAAATTTAGTTGTAGATGCTTTCCATTGTGGATTGGAGCCCAATATTTAAAGAAGAAAAGGAGAGGGAGGGCACACTGAGGAGAAAGAGAATACTGCTTTACCTAACTGCCTATATATAAATTGTCCTCATTTACAAGAACCTCAAACATAAGCTTTATCTACAAAAAGTTTATATTTTCTTAATGGAAGAGCCACCATGAATAGGACTCAAGTTGCATAAGATATACACAGACTCATAAGCAGAGACATATACTCACTTCACCCTATCCAGTTAGTGAGATTTGTAAGAGGAAAGATGGATTTTTTTTTTTTTTTGCCAAGACTTAAGATTTTCCTGTCCCCGCCAACAACCTAGTCCATATGTTCACCTGCCAAATCAAAGCTTACACAAAGCACCCCCCCCAACCCCGCCCAGCCTCAAATGCCAATATACATATTAGTGTTACCTTGAACAGCACTGGTTCATTATCTACATATTACAGCAACAAGCACTTCCTAATTTGACTTCAGGATAGACATATTTCTTCCTAACCTGAGACTTCAAGGGATAGGTAATGGGATATGACTAGCTGAAAAGCTACTCACGACTGCATACAGGCACTAACAGCGTCAATGGAGTACAGTTTACTAAGCTTCAGTCATTTGCGTAACACCTGCATGATTTTTGCCCTTTTAGTATACCATCTGCATTATTATTTACTAATTTTAAGAAAATATATAGACCTAACACTATGACTTACTATTATAGCTTTACTTCAAGCAATAATATCCATGAAATGATTGGCTTGAGGGCTAGTTACATTTCTGCAAATCATGTTAAAATATAACCATTAAACACACACACACACACACACACACACACACACACACACACACAGCATTTTGGAAAATGCCAAAAAGGAACATAAAAATACAGGAAAGGCAGAACACAAAGAAGAAACAAGGGAGTGGGGTGTTCAGGCTCTCAGATTTACTCAGAAAATAACTGCAAAGATTACTTTTAGCTTTTTCTTTTTTTCATATTAAATATAATTTTTTGTCAAACTGGTTTCCATACAACACCCAGTGCTCATCCCAACAGGTGCTCTCCTCAATGCCCATCACCCACTTTCCCCTCTCCCCCTCCCCCCATCAACCCTCAGCTTGTTCTCAGTATTTAAGACTCTCTTATGGTTTGCTTCCCTCCCTCTCTGTAACTTTTTTTTTCTCCCTTCCCCTCCCCTATGGTCTTCTGTTAAGTTTCTCAGGATCCACATATGAGTGAAAACATATGGTATCTGTCTTTCTCTGCCTGACTTATTTCACTTAGCATAATACTCTCCAGTCCCATCCACGTTGCTGCAAATGGCCAGATTTCATTCTTTCTCATTGCCAAGTAGTATTCCATTGTGTATATAAACCACAATTTCTTTATCCATTCATCAGTTGATGGACATTTAGGCTCTTTCCATAATTTGGCTGTTGTTGAAAGTGCTGCTATAAACGTTGGGGTACAAGTGGCCCTATGCATCGGCACTCCTGTATCCCTTGGGTAAATTCCTAGCGGGGCTATTGCTGGGTCATAGGGTAGTTCTATTTTTAATTCTTTGAGGAACCTCCACACTGTTTTCCAGAGCGGCTGCACCAGTTTGCATTCCCACCAACAGTGTAAGAGGGTTCCCGTTTCTCCACATCCTCTCCAGCATCTATAGTCCTGATTTGTTCACTTTAGCTTTTTTCAAAGCATCCACCTATTTTCAACCACTCACACTGCCAATTTTAAATTCAGCTTTTTTTGTTTTAGCACCTTTAATACTCAAGGGTATTTATCAAGCTGACTTTACTTTTACCCCAACAACTCTGCAGTACTTTTTGTTCTGTCCTATGATGTAGAAGGGATTCAATAAATCTATTAAAAGTCTCATTTCATGGGTCTGCTAGGAAACAAGAAGGGCAAGGTCCTAACTTGATGAGGCTTAATCTTATTCACTGACATGAGCTGAGTCATAATTAACAGTTTCTTACATCCGCTGTAGCTTGATGCACTCAAAAGCAGATACCAGGAAAATATTAATATATTCTCTTAGGTAAACTTTAGGTCAAAACCTAGAAATCTGGGGTTAGAAAAAAAAAGGGGGGGTCCTGTATCTCCATAGGAAATATTCTTCTTTCTTAACTGTTTTGAGATACAATTCACATACCATAAAATCCATCCTTTAAAAAAAATTTTTTTTTTTAATTTTAGAGAGAGTGAGTGTACAGGGGAGAGGGGCAGAGGTGGTGGGTGGGTGGGAGGGAGGAAGTGAGGGAGGGAGGGGGAGGGAGGGAGAGAGAGAGAGGGAAAATATCTTAAGCAGGCTCTTCGCTCTGTCAGTCTGGAGCCCAATGGAGCTCAATCCCATGGGATCATGACCTGAGCTGAAACCAAGAGTCAGATGCTCAACTCACCAAATCACCCAGGCACGTAAAATCCACACATTTAATGTGTACAATTCATTGGTTTTTAGTACATTCAGAGTTGTACAACCATCACTACTATTGGATTGCAGAACATTTACATTATCCCAAAAAGAAATACCCTTCAGCAGTCATTCCCCATTCCCTCTCTCTCTCCCCTCTGCCCCTGGCAACCTACTTTCTGTTGCTGTGGATTTGCCAATTCTGGACATTTCATATAAATGAAATCATGTACCCAGTGTACCATTATACAATAATATTTATCACAATATAAGGGAACATTTACAGGCCATAGACAAATGGCTATATATGAGTGATTATACAAAATATTAAGATTTTTCAATTTTGAAAACACTTGTTAATTTTCACTTGACTCTATTATTAAGTTTGAAAATAGACCCCTTCAAAGGCCTAGAAAATATCCTTGAGAGAATGCTGTCAGTTAGTTCCTTACATCACTGAACTGAGAAATTATAATTATTTCCCTGGCTTATGGAAAATTAAGAAACGATTAGTTTCTATGACCATTAAGTGTTTCAGTTTCAGCAAAGGTATCATTTTAACTCTTTTGGAGTAAAAATAGAATATACCTAGAACTTTAAAATGACAATTATGTAATACCTAAGTAAATTTAAATGGAGATAATGTAATTTTACTTTGATGTCAGTGTTGGCTTTTCCATTTTTTTTTTTTTTCTCAAACAAAAACTTTCAAAGAAACAAAATGAAATCCTACAATATGTGTGGCTGCCATGGTCAGTTTTACGTGCCAGCTCAGCTAGGCTATAGCACTCAGTTATTTAAATCAAACACTAATCTAGTGTGGCCGTGAAGGTATTTTGCAGGTGTGGTTAACATCTACAATCAGCTAACTTGAGGTAAAGCAGATTACCCTCCATAATGTGGATGGTACTCACCCAATCAGTTGAAGGCCTTAAGAGCAAAAACTGAGTTTTCTCAGAGAAGAAGGTATTGGCCCTACAAATTTCACACTTGCCAGCCCCCACAATGACATGAACCAATTTCCTAAAATAAATCCTCCTGGTTCTGCTTCTCTGGGGAGCCCTGACTGATACAGTGGCCATTTGTATCTTGGTAGTTTCCCTTAGTACAATGTTCTCAAGATCCATGTTGTAACATGGATCACTACTTCATTTCTTTCTATGGCTGAATATTTCGCTGTGCTGATTTACCACATGTTATCTATTCACCAGTTGATGGGTATTTGTTTTTACTTCTTGGCTATTATGAATAATGCTGCCATGAACACTTGTATACAAGTTTTTGTGTGTGTGAACATCATTTCTCTTGGGTACACGGCTATAGATCTTCTTAACCTTGAGCTAGCCAGACCTTTATAAAAGGGGTTGCAGTCACACTCTGTTCAGTTGAAAGATCTGAGATTTGTTGTAACAGAATATTGTAACAGATAATCCCCTACGCCCAAAGGGGTAGCCCCGTAGAGAACAATGCTTTTTTAAAAACATAAAAATAAAAAGCCTCAGGCCGGGATTACATTATATTCTATTTAATAAAGCAGAAGAACTATTTGGCACTTTCTCCTGCATCAGATGGTCACATTTAGCTCTAGCAGCAGCACATTGAGATGCACCCACCAATTCTGAATCTGATTCAAGGCACCAGGCTGCTTCATTGTTTGAGCTTCATGAAAAGCAGCTGGACAAGAGTTTCTTTTATCCTAAGTGTATCCATTTTATTATACTGCAAGCCAACTCAGTCATTCTGCTGGACCCCAATGAATGATCCACAGCAGTGAAGCTTATGCCATTTAAATACAGTACCAGAGATTTTGCCAAGATTTGTAATTCTGAAGCCAACAGACCTAGAAAACATTAACTCACTTTAAGACATATGTGTTCCTTGCATTGGAATTATACTGTCATGGTCAGATTAGGAAAATGAGGAGTTTTCTGTTCTGGAAATATGTGTTAACCAAATATGTTACGTTGGGATCAATAGTCAATCCCTTCTTGAAAGTTGTTTTTTACTCAGGAGAGAACAACATATTGTTGTAATTGTAGAAAATATAAATTTCCTGATGGCTTTATACATATTAGAGACTTATTAGAGTTAGGAATATTCAAAGAATATATCTTTGAGTTTAATAATACTACACAATTTCACAAAACATCATAGGGAATAAATGCAGGCCTGGAAAATGAATGGTTTGCATTAGGCTTGCTTAGCTGGGTGGTTAAGAGAATGAAAATAAAACAGTCAAAAAGCACGCTATTCAGGATTGCTATAGGGTCAAATGTAAATTTACTATTATTGTGTTTATAAAAATATACCTGATTATAAAATGTAGTATCAGATAGGTACCTCAGAGTCCCTAGCCCAACCTCTATGTTAGAAGTGGCCCAAAAAGCACAAGTGTGTATTAACTGGTTGTCACTCACAATTTGTAACAGAGTGTGAATTAGAATCTAAGTCTCCTGACTCAGGTTCGAGAGTATTCCCACTACATGTCTCACTTCTACGTTAATCCCAACACTTTCATCCAGCTCTAACCTCAATTTTTATGTTTACTTTGAGAGAGCGAGCGAGTAGGGGGATGGGGGGGGGAGGGGGTGCAGAGAGAATCCCAGGCAGGCTCTGCACTGTCAGCCCAGAGACAGACACAGGGCCGAACGCATGAACTGTGAGATCATGGCCTGAACCGAAACCAAGAGTCAAACGCTTAACTGACTGAGCCACCCAGGTGCCCCTCTAACCTCAATCTTAAACACCCTTCCCAAATTTCCATCTGCCTCTTGGATGGTGCCATGACCTCCAATAGGTCCACCACTTAACTTTCTATCTTATCCACCCTCACCCTCAGACTATTTCTGTCAACCATACTGGCACTCTCCCACCACAGGCTGTAAGTCTCTCTCTACCCACCAATTTCCAAATGCTGTTGGTTTGCCCTTTAAATTTCTCTCCCATCAGACTTTACTGTACATTGACAAGTGCCATAAAAGCCAACAGTTATTGCCTAAGGCTATATTATATTGGGCTGGAGTTGAGGGTAGGAAGCTGGATGGGTTCAGGCTTTATTAAATGAACAACCGTCCTCATATCCAATACACTCTTCACTTAGCACAGGGTCATGATTAAGAGCAAGAACTCCGGAGCCAGTTAGCCTGTATAAAAGTCTCTGCTCTACCGTTACTAGCCCTGTCACTTTTTGGCTGAATGACTTCAGACAAGTTTCCTCATCTCTCTAGGCCTCAGTTTCCTTATCCATGAAACAACCTTCCCTATATGGTCATCACAGTGATTGAATTAATCAATGTACATAAAGTGGTTAGAACAGTGCCTGGCACCAAGTAAGCATTATAAACGGCAGTTGTTGTTGTTATCATTATCATTCAGAAAGAGATTCTCTTAGGTAGTGACGGGAAGAAAAATAACAATCTCTGTGGTGGTAGAGTTTCTAAAAGACCCTCTCCTTCCAACACTGGTTAAATAGTACTACCCCCCCCCCCCAGGCTAGCAATTCAGAGCTACTTCAGGCCCTGGCAAACTCCTCTTCAGATCCAAGCATGGGAGCAATCCAGTTATAGCCAATAAATCAAAAGTTGCAAAGTGATTGCAGAAACGTTTTTGTTGCCCCATACTGTTCTTTCAAAGGAAATATAACTACTGTAGCACACAGTAGGCTTCTCTTGAATGCAGAGCTTGACACCTATTATTTTATATCTAGACTACTTCAAGAGCTTCCATTATTGTCATTTTATATCCAGGCTACTTTAAGAACTTACATTATCTACCTGGCCCTCAGGACATCTGAACTTGCCACCCCAGTTAGAGTCCCTGAGCTCCTTTTCCAGTACCAACATTCTCCTCATGTGTTTAGTACCACATAAATGCTTCGTCTTTACTTTTTGATTTGACGATCACGCCAGAGCAACAGTATCTTCTCCGGGATGATTTTCACAGTATGACTGTGAGAAAGCCACATAAGTCATCAATTAGTTACTTACAACCTACAAGAACCAATATTCTAAGCTCTACCATTCTATCAAATCAAGATACTTGGTTTTCGCTAGAGGAACCAGGGAGAAAAATTTTAAGTACAAGTGTGAGGTTGCCAAAAATATCTTTTCTCCTTTAAATATAAACAGAGCTTGCGACGATAACTGGTTACATCACCTTGATCAGCTGTTTTTTAAATTCAGTTTTCCACTGGGAAATGATAGCATGCCTAATATTGCTAGGCATGATGCAATCCTTCCTTTGTTTTAATAAAACATTATAAAAATAACTATTTCTCCTGAAAAGAAACAACAGAAAAGAGTTTCCATTACAGAAATGTTCATTGCTTCTCAAACCAGACACAATAGATACCTCTTAAAACTGAAGCCCTGGAGGGGCACCTGGGGTCAGCTGGTTAAGGGTCAACTCCTGATGTTGGGTCAGGTCACGATCTCACAGTTTTGAGATGAGCCCCCCGTCGGGCTCTGCACTGCGAGTGCAGAGCCTGCTTGGGATTCTCTCTCTCTCTCTCTCTCTCTCTCTCTCTCTCTCTCTGTTTTCTCTCTCTCTCAAAAATAAATAAACTTAAAAAACAAAAATTCAAAGTGGCTGTCCAGGTGTTTTATATTTTAGCCTTCCTTGGAGTTAATCAATGCTAGTCACCATAGCTCCTTTCTGTAGCAAAGTCTGACATAGGAACAATGAAGACTGAAATCTCAACATCAGCTCTGATAAGATGGAAATGGAAGGTGGGGAAGAAGATGGCTAAAAGGAAAATATGAACCAAGCACCAGAGTGGGATGCAAAGCCTCTGTGGTTCTCAGACCATCATTCAGTCAATACAGCTTATGTCAAACATGGGGTGCATGTGTATGACTGAATTGTTTGTTTCTTGACTTGGATGATGGTTTACAAGGATACCTGCTTTGCCACAGTTTATTACACTGTACAATATATATTTCACAATTGATGGTGTGCTCTCAGAGGCTTTATTTACTTTGAGCTGATAAAGCAAAGTAACAGAATAATTAGATAAACCCAGTGAAAGCAAGATCATGGATTAAATTTAACTGTCTTGCTCTGTTTCTCAATAGTTTCTTTTGTGACACATTCATCTGATGTAAAAAGAAAAGGATTATAATGCTAACTAAATCAAACTTCTAGGCTTTCTAGCTTTTTGTGGGGGTTGAGGGTGGGGAGGGGAAAGTATGCTTTCATAAAATATATGCCTATATTCATTTATTAAATTTTAAATGATCTCACCAATTCACCTTTTTTTCTGCTTCCAATCTTTGTTATTTAATAGATTTGTTGATAATGTACATATTCTAAAACATACACAGATTTTGAAATTTTCTGCTCTAGTAATATCTGGTTTTTAGAATAACTTGGTTCTGATTCTCCCTCAGAATATTACTGGGTATCAAAGCTAGTATTACCTATTTTTGACCTCCACTGAAATTCAGGAAGATCTAGAATAAAATATGGACCTAATTATGCAAAGATGAATGGTTATGGGATCCAATATTGACCTCCCTATGAAATTTACATAATTTGCAGAAAATAAATTTGGTTGTTCAAGGTTTCAGTGGTTTAAGCCGGTAAGTTCAACATACAGATCTTCAGGCTCATGGCTTAGGGGGAATGATTATTCAGCGTACTTGGGATGAAAGATGAATATATGGGAATTTAATAAATATTAAACTGACAGATATCAGTTTCATTTACCAATTATTTTACTATCTTCAAATCAATATTTTCAAAGGGTAAAAGAATGGGCCAGACTCAGAAGACAAGAAAAGTGTAGAAGTGGGAAAAACAAAACACAACACTGCAAATACACAAAAATCTAAGAAATGCAGAACGCATAGTGAGAGCTCAATAAATTCCAGTTGAACTGACTTTGACAGAGAACTGTTCGAGGTCTATACCTCACTGCTCAAACCGCAAGTATCACAATGCAATTTGTCGGTTTACAGCTGTGCTGTGGGTACTATCTGAGGATCCAGAAATGATTAGTTTATGCAAAACAGCTACACCCCGCAGACTAGGCACTCTCCACCACTTCAGCGTGTAGATTTTAAAAGTCTTACATCGCTCTGCGAATACGGGCGAATTCGCAAAATTACTGAGCAAATGGGACATAGATTTCAAACAAAGGCAAACCTGGAAGGCCACAAGTAAACGGAAGTTGAATAACCTACCCATTCTGTTGGCCAAGGATTTCGTGGAATCTGCTCAACTTCTCTTCCCAATACATAAGGTATTATTAAATCTTTGGGAGGTTTTAATTTAGTCATCTCATCAGAGAACTTGTTCGAGAAATCACACAATGTTTGACCCCATCTTAGGCGGGAACTCACCCAAAAGGCTATCAGACCACATCCCGAAAACCCCTGAAACTCCCCAACGTACACGCTTTCTTTCCATCCTTTGGGCTGAAGTTTATGCCAAAGCCAGAAATTACTAGCGCTGGATTCCACCATGTACCAGGCACGGTTTCACTCACCAGCCTTCACACAACTCTAAAACACCCGCACTGCAAAGTCCACGTTGCAGGGGTGACTAAGCCGGAGAAACCTACTCGCCGGAAGGCTGCCACTTCGCACCTCAAGCCCCTTTTCACCCATTCCCCAAGAATGCACGCCCAAGAAAAGCAAGCAAGGCGTCCAGGTCTTCCCTCTCCCGGAGTCGATAGGCGGATGCCTGGAAGTTCCACGGGCCAGAAATTCCAAACTTGAAGATTAGGGTCTCCTACACTGGTGCCCGGCTGGTACTTACCGGCACGTTGTTGACACCTTGTCCTTTGGAAGCTATCAGGAGAATTTCCCTGAAATCCATGTTGACAGAGGCGGAGACACTGGGCCAGGCTCTCGGAAAGAAGTGAAAGTACGCCTTACCGAGGCGCCCAGCTACAGCCAAGTGAACTGCCTGGCCCACCCCTCTCCCACCCCTCCTCAGCACGACCACTTCCGGCGCCTTCCAATGCCGTCTGCCCGCCCCCCTTCCTCTTGCGGCCTATATTCTTTTAGGTCCGCCGCTCAGCTCTCGAGTCCCTGGCGTAACTTCCGCCTTTAGGCTCCAGACACGTAGAAACGTGGTACGTGGCTGCTGGCGTCGGCTCGAAGGGGCGGGACTAGGCCCTTCACGGACCAAGGAGACGCGGCCTAGTAAAGTGAGGGGTGTGGCCAAGGGAAAGATCCACTTCCCTGGAGGCCGGGGCTCGCGACCTGACCATCTTGGTGTTTCTTGTGACCTCTGAGTAGGGAAGGCGAGGGGGTGGGGGGTTACCTACCAGGCCTGGGTTCGCTGGGTGTCACGGGTGGGCTCTCAGGTCCGAAACGGCAGGGCCCCAGCAGCTGAACCGACGGATCTCGGGCAGGGGGTTTCAGTTACCGGTTTCTAGGCGCTCGCGAAATTGCGCAGGCGCACGTGGCACCGACTAGTCCTCTCGTGTACACATTACTCCTCGCATCCTGGCACATGGTGTGTGCTCACCTGCGCAGATGCATGCGTGTCGTTCGTGTATAGAGACACAGGCTTGGTGCTTTTGCCCCATCTAGATAATAAGCTCCATGTAGTGGATAAATGAAGGAACTCTTTACATACAGTCCCAGTCTGAACATACTAGTGCACTAACGAAACATACATGGCCCATATTCATATTAATTTGGAGTCCAGTCGTGGGTTCCTTTTAAGAGTATCTGGGGCCTGTAAAGTCTCATTCAGTAAAATAACGCTAATTAGACCTGGGGTGGGAACAGGCCACGACTGGCTGCCAGCTAACAGGGCAGATATTTTCAGTGTGATGGAAAGCCCGTTCCAAAACTGGATTGTGGTGATGATTGTAAGTTTACTGAAAGTCACTGTACACTCAGAACAGGTGAATTTTCCAATTATATATCAATACAGATGTTTAAAAATATTAGGCAAAGCTGGTCTTATTCTTTACAACTGAAGTTTTAATGCTGAGTTGTGGCCCTGACTACGTTTTTCCGTTTAAGGCTGCCCAAACAACAGACCAAGATGAAGTCTTCCTCTGATGACAGACCTGGAATTTTCAATTCCCGTATTCCCTCTGGGGAGCCCAGCATAGCATACAGCTCACCTATGCTATGCATTCCTTTCAAATACATGCCCACCTACTTTAAGTAGATTAGGTAGAAGCTTGCGTGTAATGTACTGAAAAAAACTAGCAGCCCTCAGGGGCCTCAAGTGTAAAAAATTAAAACTAAGATTTTTGAACTTCCTTCAAGTGATTTTTCTCTATTCAACAGGTAGAATCCTCTTGCAGTGTTTTCTGATTGTTCTTGGGATAAAGACCAAAATTTGAATCCTAACTGTGGCTTGTAAGGACTGCCATGATTTGCCCTGGGCCACTTCTGTAACATCATCAGCTATACTTTTTCACTTCTTCGTATGTGCCAGGCTCTCTTCCACTCCAGGTCCTTTCCCCCTTTCTCCCTCTGCCTAGTATGTTCCCTCTAAACTGCTGGGCCAGCTCTAACTCATCCTTCAGCATCATAAGCCTTTAGTGAGTGGTTATCAGGGTTTAAGCCCCAGTTCTGTCGATTTCTAGGTATCGTATGACCTTAGGCAAGGTTTAGCCTCTCTGTACATCAGTTTAATGTAGAAAATAACAAGGATAAGATGGCTGTAAAATAACTCAAGTAAGGACTATAGATTAGTACCTGGCTGTTATGGGCTCAATTGTGTGCCCCCCAAAATCCATATGTTGAAGTCCAAATCCCCAAGATGTCAGAATGTGATCATATTTAGAGATAGGGTCTTTGAAAAGATAATTAAGTTAAAATGAGGTCATTAGAGTGGGCCCTAATCCGACACGATGGGTGTCCTTATAAGAAGAGGAAATAGGGGGGCGACTGGGTGGCTCAGTCGGTTGAGCGGCCGACTTCGCTCAGGTCACGATCTCGCGGTATGTGAGTTCGAGCCCCGTGTCGGGCTCTGTGCTGACCTCAGAGCCTGGAGCCTGTTTCAGATTCTGTGTCTCCCTCTCTCTCTGACCCTCCCCCGTTCATGCTCTGTCTCTCTCTGTCTCAAAAATAAATAAACGTTAAAAAAAAAAATTTTTTTTTAAAAAAGAGGAAATATGGATGTAGACAGGTACAGAGGAAAACTGTGAAAACACAGGGAGAAGATGGCTATAACTCAAGGAGAAAGGTCTCAGGAGAAACCAACCCCGCCTATACTTGATCTCAGACCTCTAGCCTCAAAAATGGTGAGAAAATAGGTTTCTGTTGTTTAAGCCACTCAGTTTGTGGTACTTTGTTACGGTAGCCCCAGCAATCAAATACACTGGTGTATGCTGAGTATTCGTTAAATGTCAGGTATTATTTCAAAGAAGCTTTCTTTGAACTAGGTCAGGACCCCTTTTGTAAATTCTTATAGCCCCCAGTGTTTTCCTTTGTGGAATCGTTCATGGATTGTAATTACATATTTGTGGGGTTGTTGTTTTTTTCTAACTCTGTGGTTATTGCTCATGCTAGACTGTAAGATCTGTGAGAACAGGGACCACACCCATTTTACCCATTTCTATTCCCATCATTGGCACAGTCCCCTGCTCATGCACATAAAAACACGATGCATATTTGAAAGTTGTTAAAAGAGTAGATCTTAAAAGGTCTTATCACAAGAAAAAAATTTTTGTAACTATGGTGACAGATGTTAACTAGACTTATTGTGATTCTTTCACAGTATCTACAAATATTGAATCATTGTGTTGTATACCTGAAACGAATGTTATATGTCAATTATACCTCAATAAATAAGGCAAAAAGACCTACTGTCAAAAGACCTCCACATTTTGGGACCAAATGAATGAGTCTTTAAATGAAAAGTCTTCAATATTCAATGTCATAATAGCTAACATATATTGAGCCCTAACTATATACTAAGTGCCTGGCCTGCATATCATCTGATTAAATCACAAGTGCCTATAGTAAGGCACTTCTTGTTACTATTTTATAAATGGAAAAAAGTGGATTAATATTGTACGCTTAGTCAGCGGGGAAGCCAAGGCTCAAATCTGTTGAGACATTGGCTACCATGCTAGACCACCTTTTCATATTTCAATTAATCCATTTAAACTTCTGTCAATATATACAGATAAAATTATAGATAAACTAAGAGGGTTTGGATTAGGTAACTAATATATAGACTCAGAATCTTCAAGAACAGCAGCTGGAAGTGGGAGTGAAATAAGGAATGAGAGGAAGGAGTTTTCCCATACCCAAATAAAAGAAAATGTGTCTCACTGAATTCAGCAAATATTTCCTGAGGAACTACCGTGTGCTCAGCCCTACACACAATACAAAGGAAAGACCCAACCCTCGCCTGGTCAGGGCTTTCATTCTTGTATGAACACAAGTAACAATGATGTATTAACCGCATTAGGGTACAAAGTACTGGGGATAGGCTTGCCAGATTTAGCAACAAAATAAGATACCCAGTTGAATTTGAATTTCAGATAAACAACAAGATCACTAGAAACAGTCGCTTATCTGAAATTCAAATTTAACAGGGTGTCCTGCATTTCACGTGGCAAGCCAAGAAGTGACAGAATTCCAGTCTGAACATAAGCAGAGACAGAGGCAGGAGAGCTTATAAAAGGGTTCAGAGAATAAGTAGGTGATGTATTTAAAAGAAATAAGGATAGGAAATAAGGCCAGAAAAGTAGGTGAAGCCATGTTGAGAAGATATTGAGAGCCATGGCAGGAGAGTAGGAGGAAGAGGAACCAGTAAAAGACCAGTTAGAAAGGCAGGTGGAGAACCAAAGGAGTAGAGTGCAGTGTTCTGGGAAGCAGTAGAGACGACTTGCCAAGAAGAAAGGGACAACCTAACAGGTCTGGTCTTCAAATGCAAATGTCACATGCTCCAAGGAGGTTCAGTAGGAATAAGAACCATGAAGCTCACTGAATTCAGCAACTGAGCTTATCAGATGAAAATTAAAATCACGAGGATGGGTAAAAGGGTACCCTTTTTACCCATCGGGTTAACAAACTTCAAAAAGTTTGAAAAGAAGCAATGTTGGGGAGTGAGGGTGAGGGAAATAAGACATGATGGTGGGAATAAAAATTCTTAGCCTCTTTGAAGGCAATTTGACTAAATAATCAGTGTAATATACTAAAGGCCAGTGCTATGTGTATATTGCACACCAGGTGCTCTTCTAAGCAGTTTTATGTGTATTAACTCATTCAATTTTCACAGCAACCCTATGAGAAGGGTACTACGACAGATGGGGAAAACTCTTGCCCAGAGTGGCTAAGGGACTTGTCCACGTTCACCCAACTGGTAGTGGCAGAGCCAACACTTGGCTCCAGGCGGTGTTCTACTATACTACACTCCATCAAAAGTCTAAAATATAGCTACTCTAACACAGAAATGCCCTAAGAATATGTTCTACCAGAATATTTGCACATGTGTGCAACGGCAACTGAACAAAGTTATTAATTACAGCATGGTTTGAAAAACAATCTGAATGTCCATTAGTAAGAGACTAATTAAATGCATACTGGGAGCACCTGGGTGGCTTAGTTGGTTGAACGTCCAACTCTTGATTCGGCTCAGGTCATGATCCCAGGGTGGTGGGATCGAGCCCTGTGTTGGGCTCTCCACTGAGAGTGGATCCTGCTTAAGATTCTCCCACTCTCCCCTGCCCCTCCCTCCTGCTCTCTATCTCTCTCTGTAAAATAAAAAGAATAAAAAATAAACCATATTGGTACAGCCTTACAGTGGAAAACTATGCAGCTCTTACAAAGAATGAAGTAGATCTATACATATGTGTATTTCTGAGATACATGGTTATCAACCAATCAATATCAGTCTCTGAGATACATGGTTAGGTGAAAAAAGCAAGATGTTGAGCAATGTGTGTTACTAAGCAGTCAAAAAAATGAATATAGATGTATACGCACACACATCTATGCTTGTACATACAAAGATTACTTTGAACAGATGTGTGCCGAGGCGATCCAGAAAACAGTTGATTCCGTGGAAGAGAGTAGTCAGGGACAAGTGGGAGGGAAGGAGGCTTACTTTCACCTCATTCCCTTTGGGGCTATTTGAATTTTTCTCCTTGTGCATGCACTGCCTTTTCAAAACAAGCCAAGTTTTTTAGGTTTTAAAAAAGGGATCCTGGCAGCCAGTGGTCTTGTAGCTCTCCCCACTTTATAATGTGCACTCACGTGCATGATTTTTTTTGGATCCTCAGTCTTTGAGGAAAGCCTGATTTACTCCTTTCTGGAGAGTCGTTTTACAGACATGAAAAACTCCAATCGGAGACATCCTTCTGGAATGGCCTCTCTGGACCAGCAGAGCTGCTGCAGTGGTGCTTTTGTTATCCTTAGTGAGAGGCAGAGGCCTGTGGGGTTAGCTGCCTCAGCACGCAGAGCTCCCCCCAGTAATTAAGCAACCCCAAACCTGACTGCAAGGCTTTTATAAGCAGCTTCTGCAATGTGGTTTGGGGAGAACAGAGTGACTAGGGGTTAATGGAGGCGGGTGGGGAGAAAGGACTGCTGACTATGGTCTTTGAAGAAATTTGGTGAGGAAAAGGAGAGAGACATGAGGGTGGAGAAAGGCAAGCTCAGAGAGATTGTGTGACCAGTCAGTAATGGGATGAGCTGGGTCTTTGCCAATCACAGGTCTAGTCTTTTATCTTAGCTCTGCTGGAGGGAAAACCATGTGTCCTTAGGCAAGTTACTTTTTTTGTTTTTAATGTAAGTATTGCACAGTATTTGAATACAAGTCTTGATGTAAAAAAATTTCATGCAATGTGAATAACACAAAAGCCCCATCAGCCCCACTCAGTTTCACGTTCCTTACCAAAGGAACCTACCATATCACATTGCTGTGGGTTCTTCTGAGATGTTTTTATATGCACAATTATGCCTAAGGTATAGTATATATGTAATATATATATTGTATATAATATATATATTATATATATATGGCACAACGTATGTAATATCTACATATCAATATAAATCTCCAATATGTGTATTTAGAAACACAGTTTGGTTTACAGAAATGAGATCATTCTACGTATGTGCTTGTATATGTGCATATGTACATGTAATTTTTTTTTTTTGGTTTAAAATATGTCTTGGGGCTATTTTCATGTCAGTACATATTGATGTACTTTATTTTTTTATAGCTGCTGCATCATATTCCATAAAATGTATTTAGCATAGCTTATTTAACCACGCTACTGTTAATGAATTGTAAGGCTTCTTATACATTTTTACCAACATGAACAATTCTGCGGTGAATATCCTTGTGCATGCTTTTATGTGCAAACATTCCTCATGTTTTTCTATGTTAGTTAGATACTGAGAAATTGGATTGCTGGGATGAAGGGTATGCACAATTAAAATTTTGATGGCTACTACCTAATTGTCCTCCAGAATGTGCATACCAACTTAGATTTCCACCAGCAATATACTGGAGCATTCTTTTCCCTATATATCAGCTCTGGACATTATCAACCTTAAATTTTTGCCAGTGTGACGAGTGAAAAATATCTCATTGTTGTTTTTATTTTTCCTGTCCTCAATTACTAGCCAGCATCTTTTCATATGCTAATTGATAATTTGTTGTTCTCTTTCTTCTTCTGTAAATTGTTCACATCTGCAATGGATATTTCCATTATTTCACTGGCATCTGCCCCTTTCCCTCTACGATTGTATAGCAGAAATTCCATCTGGGTGGGACAGACCCTATTCCCAGCTCTAGTGAGTGCCATAATCCAATCAGTACAACCTTGCCTTCATTTCCCATGTGATTGAATCAAAAGCCCTGTGTATCCAGGCTTAGACCAATCAGGCAGGAACATGTATGTATTCCTCAAGTATACTAGGCACAGTGCCTAGGGCCCACAGTCTTTTTAAGACTTAAGAAAATGAAAGTGTGAGGAAATACTATGTGAGTGGAGACTGATGCATCATCTTTGGATTAATATCAAAATCAAAAATGCATGCTGCCTTTAGCCAGTGATTTAGCTCTTTCTTAGGGATTTATCAAACAGATTTGCTCATACGCAGACATTCATTGTTGTACTAGCCAAAACCTAGTACAGCCTAAATATCTACCCAATGGGGACTGATTAACACGTGGTAACATATCCAGGTAATGGGATACCATGCAGCCATTTAATGAATGGTGTAGGTCTGTGGTGTATACATCTGTTGGTGAGCAGCACACATACACTGATGAGGAAAGAATTCCAGGATATTCTGCCAAGTGAATAAAGCAAGATGAACATCATCATACATAGTTTTTCCAGTTTGTGTGTAACGGAGAGGGGAGGGAGGAGACCGATTTATAAATTTATTGAACATTTTGTAAGGATATCCAAGAAACCATCCACAATGGTTCTCCCTGGGGAGGGAGGCAGGGGGTGAAGGATGGGAAGGAAACTTACTGTGCACTGTGTAGGTTTTACTTCTTCTTCTCCTTCTCCTCCTCCTTCTTCTTCTTTACCACAGACAGGTATTACCTTAGAAATTTAAAATAAAAAAGAAGTTTGAAAAAACAGAGAATGTCAGTGTTAGACTAACAGAAAGAAGGAAAAGTATCCAAAAAAATAAGACGGAGAAAGAAATGGACTCAGCCTTGGGGTGCCTGTGTGGCTTAGTCGGTTGGGCGTCAGACTTCGGCTCAGGTCATGATCTCACGGTTCGTGAGTTCGAGCCCCATGTCGGGCTCTGTGCTGACAGCTCGGAGCCTGGAGACTGCTTTGGGTTCTGGGTCTCCTCCTCTCTCTCTGTCCCTCCCATACTCATGCTCTCTCTCTGTCTCTCAATAATAAATAAACGTTAAAAAAATTTAAAAAAAAAGAAAGAAATGGACTCAGCCTCTGGGGTTGGAGTGAGTCATCAGGCAGTAGCAAGCTGGGCAGGTCCGTCCAGAACACCTAGAAAAAAACCTTTGGTTTCCAGGACGCCTGGCCTGGCCTCCCTTGGTGTAAGCTGGGAAGATGCTCACAGTTTCAGGACTCAAGAAGCTGCTGGGGGGTGGACTTGCCCACTGGCCCCTTCTTGGGCAGCTCAAGGATAAGATGACATTCATAAAAACTGTAGGTGAGTGAGGCCAGCACAGGGCAGGCCCTGAAACCTCTTTTCACCTGAGTACCTTTCTTCAACTAACACAATCTTGGACATCACTTACATTTTAAATTTCACGAAGAGTTCTCGGTCAGCTTAGCCACTCAGGCTAGAAGATGAACAGTAGCAAGAAAAGAAATGCAGGGGGGCCTGAGGTATGGGCAGTGCTAAGGGAGGGAAACAGGAAGAAGTTTAGTCCAGGAGACAGAGTTTAGAATGAGAACAGTGGGTCTCAAAGTGCATACTCCAGACAGGGCCCTAAACATGGAAAAACATAGACTCTACCTCCTACCACTTAAGTAATTGAGAAATAAAAAGGTATACGGGGCACCTGGGTGGCTCAGTTGGTTAAGAATCTAACTTCAGCTCATGTCATCATCTCATGGTTCATGGGTTCGAGCCCCGTGTTGGGCTCTGTGCTGACAGCTCAGAGCCTGGAGCCTGCTTTGGATTCTGTGTCTCCCTCTCTCTGCCCCTCCTCTGGTCACACTTTGTCTCTCTCTATCTCTCTCTCTCTCTCTCAGAAATGAATAAATGTTAAAGAAAATTTTTTTAAACAGGTGTGGAAGTCCAGCGAAGTTCTGAATTTTCCCATTGTGATGACTCTGATCTTTTAAATACCAAACATAAAATTCTTCTAACGTTTCTGCTTCCCTTATTTGCTGAACTTGTGCTTTAGTCTCTCCACTGGATAACTCCTCACTGTCTGCAGACTACTGGTATTAAAATCATCTGGCTTTTTGATGGCTACGTCAGTGCTACTAAATGGGAAGCTCTAGAGGTGGGTCCAGGAAAGTGAATTTTCACCAGATGAAGAAATAAGAGCAATAATAAATATGGTCATAGCTGGTCTCCAAGGTGCCTCCATGACTTTCGCCTCCTGATATTCACACCCTTGTCTAGTTTCCTCCCACATTGTACCGGGGCCAGCATATGGCAAAAGGGAAGCCATGTCACTTCTGAGATTAGGTTATGAATGATTTAGGCTTCCATCTGGAGTGTCCACTTTCCTTCTCTTTCTTGGATCTGTCACTCTGGAGAACCCAATTTCTGTGTTGTGAGCAGCCCTGCGGAGAGGCCCAAATAGCAAGGATAAGAAGCCTCTGTCCTGCGATGAATGGATAAGGAAGATGTGAGATACACACACACACACACACACACACACACACACACACACACACACTGGAGTATTACTCGGCACTCAAAAAGAACGAAATCTTGCCATTTGCAACTACGTGGATGGAACCAGAGGGTGTTACGCTGAGTGAAATTAGTCAGAGAAAGACAAGTATCATATGACTTCACTCGTGGAATTTAAGATACAAAACAGATGAACATAAGGGAAAGGAAGCAAAAATAATATGAAAATAGGGAGGGGAACAAAACATAAGAGATTCTTAAATACAGAGAACAAACTGAGGTTTGCTGGAGGAGTTGTGGGTGGGGGGATGGGCTAAATGGGTGAGGGGCATTAAGGAGGGCACTTGTTGGGGTGAGCACTGGGTATGATACGTAGGGGATGAATCCCTGGGATCTACTCCTGAAATCATTATTGCACTATATCTAACTTGGATGTAAATTTAAAAAACTAGAAAAAAAAGGAGCCTCTGTCCCACCAAGAACTGAAACTTGCCAGCAACCAGGTGACAGGTTGGGAGTGTGTGATGAGTATGGCGATGACTATTGTCCTAGGCCACCAGCTGACATCTTGGCAAAAACCTCATGAGAGACTCTGAGCCAGATTTCTTTATCTCTGCTAAGCCACTTCTGGATTCCTGATCCTTAGAAACAGTGAGATAATCCAGGTCTATCTTTTTCAGCTGCTAAGTTTAGGGATAATTTGTTAAGCAGAAATAGATAACTAATACAAGTACCATTTGTTGAAAGCTTACTATGTATCATGTTCCTTCCAAGTGTTCAACAAACTTTATTCCACATGGATTTCTCAACACATTTGTGAGGTAGGAATTATCAGACCCATTTTACAGGGGAAGAAACTAAAGTTCAACACCAGGGCTGACATACCACAATTGTGTATATAAAGCTCAAAAGAGAATATCCAAAATGTTAAGGGCAAATATCACAAACTAGTACTCTAACTTATAAAATATATATATATATATATATATATATATATATATATATATATATTTACCAGAACCGTGCTTGGGTGCAATAATTATCAGAAAAAAATTTGTATTTCTTGCAAAAATGCACTCCCAAATGTCCTCAGAGGAGCTGAATTAGTTGACCATAAAGCATAATGTTTTCCATTTAAATTTTGGAGCATTCCTGCCAAATGCGCGTTTTAAAATTTAGGCACAACTAACACTAAGGCAGCCTTTCTGACAATTAATTGCCATTAAAGCAGTTTCCCTCTTTTGTGAGTTTGTTTACTTATTTGCGTCAATAAAATCACGCCATCAGCACGAATGACCGAAAGGAAAAGAAAAAGGCCAAGAGAATTTAAATGACTTACATGGATTCTCACAGTGGTTAGTTGACTTGCTAAGCCCGGAATGGAGCCTGGGCCTTTAGACACCTGCACTGGGGCCAATGACTAGCTTAAGGTTTTCTTTCTTTACTCGGTGAGCTCCTATCCGGTTCCATGCATTCCAGTCATATACACAAAGTGGGGCTGGGCTGCAGGTCCTGAAGGCGCCTTGGATGTCAGTGTAGACTTGACCAGCTGCATGACGTGACCTTTGGGAGGAGAGAGGGAAGCTGTGGCTCAAGGGGCTGAATGTTATTGGACCCCTCCCACCAGCTCCTCCGTCTGTGCTCATTTCTGCTGCGCTGGGAAGCAGCGGTAGAACAAGCAGGGAGTGTGAGAACCATCTACACCTGACATCAAATCCTGGCTCTCCCAGTTTCTTGCCGTGTGATCTTAGACTAGCAACGTGGCCTTTCTCTACCCGAGCTCCTTATTTTCACTAATTAATTAATGCATTCATGCAATGACACGTTTAGTTAAAAATATTTATTGAGAACTTACTAGGCATAGAATTACGTAGTGGACAAAACAAAGTCCCTTATCTTCAAGAGCTTTCATTCCAGCAGATGTGGAGGGTCGTTGGGGAGGCAGACAACAGGAAAACTCATAAATTATGTCACGTGGGGATGGTTGTAGGTGTCATTAAAGACAATAAAAAGAGGGTAACGTGATAGAGTGACTGGGGTGCTGCTTATCTGTAAAAGGAGATGGTAATCCCTACTTTACAGGGTTGATATAACGATTACATAAGATGTAACATGTGAAGCGCTTGGTGTTGTGCCTGAGACAGAGTACTATAATGGTAACAATTATTGAGTCCTTGTTATGTAATAGACACTGTTCCAAGTAGTACAGCTATATTAACTCATGTAATCACCTGGTTTTAGGGATGAGCTAAGGCACAGCTATGTTGCATTACTTTCCTAAGGTCAGGTAGTAAACAGATGGTAGAGTTGGAACATGAACCCTAACATTCCGACCTCAGAGCCTATGTTTTCAATGGATTTGCTAACCGTCAGTGGTTCTCTCTGCCTTCTATAACTTGATTTATGGAAGATGGAGGGACCCAGAGTGGGGCATATTCAATGTTGTTGGAGGTGGGGGGCTGGAGGCCAGGTAGGACCTAGGGCAGCTTGTGGAGCAAAGGCAAGGGCATCTGGAGAGTGAGTAGCCATGTGACCCGGTGATGCAACTAGATGACAAAGAAGTTGACAGCTGAGGATAATGAAGTCATGAGATACTGGGACGAAGAGGGTGCTTAATTAGCTCAGGCTGCTGTCACACAATACCATAGACTAGGTCACGTAAACAATAGATGTTTCGTTTCTCGCAGTTCTGGAGGCTGGAAGTCTGAGGTTAGGGCGCCGGCACAGTTGGGTTCTGCTGAGTACTCTCTTCCTGGCTTGCAGACTGTTGTCTTGTAGCTGTGTCTTCAACATGGCAGAGAGAGAGGACAACCTCTCTGGCGTCTCTTATGAGGGCACTAATCCCACCATGATAGCCTTACCCTCATGACCTCACCCAACCCTAATTACCTCCCAAAGGCCCCATCTCCAAATACCATCATATTGGGGGTTAGGGCTTCATTAGAAAAACTTGGAGAGGCATACAATTCCGCCCATGGCAGAGGGGATGGACAGGACCTGTGGAACTTATTGCCAGAATCTAGATCCACAAAGCTTTCACGGGCAGGAATCTAACAGAGATTAAACATAATAGGAAAAAGGCCAAGCCCTGGATTTGAGGCAAAAAGTTGCAAAGTCAAAGACTGGAAGAAAATATTTTGGATTTAATTAACAAGTTCAGCCCAAGCAGGTAGGGCAATGTGGCCACCAAAAGAGCTGACTTTTCTCCTCTGGCCAGATGCAGACATTCTTGGGACAACATTATATTTGGGCACTCCTACAACACAGTCCTAAGATGTTTTAGGAAGAGTTGTAGTATGGGGTCTCCCTACCCCTAGCACCTCAAAACAAATCCTTCTATCTGCAAACCTCTTCCCCAGGCATTTTCAAACAGACTGTCAGCTTATTATTTGTCGACTTTCCGAAGTGTGGACGTATTAATTTTTAACTATGTGTTACATAATGTGCCACTATATACTAGGTCTTTGTATGATAATAGACAGCAGGACTTAAAACTTAAGAAAAATACCTGAAATTTTAATTTGAGAAAATTACAGTTAAGAACAAGCCCAGGATGATTTTATTTTAGTGGTACGAAACCACTTTCAGGCCAGCTCACAGAACATTTAGGAATCCCTGGAGTCCTGCAGGGACACTGTTTGAGAACCACTACTTTATAATCATCTCTATTCTTTTTTTTTTTTAATGTTTATTTATTTTTGAGAGAGAGAGAGAGAGACAGAGACAGAGCAGGAGTTGGGGAAAGGCAAAGAGAGAGGGAGACACAGAATCCGAAGCAGGCTCCAGGCTCTGAGCTGTTGGCACAGAGCTCGCACTCACGAACCGTGAGATCATGACCTGAGCAGAAGTTGGACACTTGACTGACTGAGCCACCCGGGTGCCCCTAATCATCTCCATTCTTGTCAACAACGTCACCGCCTCATTAACTGTGGACTTTTTCCCTCTGGCCACAATATCCAGTCCTTCCCCTTCTCTCTCTTCATCATTTCCCCCTGACCTTCATCATTTCTAATTCTCCTCCCTCCATGGGACCCCGACAGGCTATATGGCATGTATACTCAGACATTCATTCATTCATTCATTCATTTATTCAGCAAGTATTTTTGAGAACCTACTATGTGCCAGACTCTATGTTAAAAACTGATGGTACAACGATGGCCAGAACCAGGCATGGTCTCAAGTCTTATGGGACTTCTAGTCTAGTCGGGGAGAAGATCAGCAGATCCAATTAATTACGCTCATGATTTTAAATTGAGATGACATTTACGAAAGGACAAATTGAGGGGCGCCTGGGTGGCTCAGTGGGTTGAGCGTCTGACTTCAGCTCAGGTCATGATCTCAGCGCGGAGCCCCTGTTTCAGATCAGCCCCTGTTCCTCTCTCTCTCTCTCTGCCCTTCTCCTGCTCACACACACTCTCTTTCTCTCAAACATAAATTAATTTTAAAAATGACAACAACAACAACAAATCATCTCTCCATAAGTGAGTGGATAAACAAATGGTAGTGCGGCCGTAAATGGAATATTATTACAAACAAACAAACAACAAATTGATACAGGTGTGAAAAGGGCAAATACCAAAGGCTGCTAATAAACAAGTTTGGTCACCTTTATTCGTAAAGTTACAGAATCATAAGGTAGAGAAGTCATAGGGAGATAATTATCACAAGTTGGGGGGTGAATTCAAAGTCTTAGGATAAACACAGTATATAACTTTGAGTAAATAACCCAGTTTCACAGCACAAACATTGTAACAAAAGTAGTTTCCTATAAATATATTTATGGTCTCAAGGTTGTTAGTCAGCAATCCTTGAAACCATTAAAACCAACCTGTCCTATTATAAGGAAGTCATTTGATAGTAGACAAAAAACTCAAGTTTATAATGACAGGATATAAATAAATATAGGTTTAACAGAAACTTTACGGTAACTGGTACATCAGTATTCCCCATGCTTTTCATTATCCAAGATGTAAGGCCAGCTAAGCACTTTATCTCCAAGTGCCTATGTCCACAGTCTTGTAAGATTCCTCATTGGGGCACCTGGGTGGCTCAGTTGGTTAAGCATCTGACTTCAGCTCAGGTCATGGTCTCATGGTTCATGAGTCTGAGCCTGTCATCGGGCTCTCTGCTCTCAGCACAGAGCCTGATTTGGATCCTCTGACTCTCCCTCTCTCTGCCCCTCACTCGCTCATGTGCACGTGGGCTCTCCCTCATTCTCTCTCTCCCTCCTCCCTCTCTCAAATATAAACAAACATTTAAAACGATTGTCTCTCAACCCTCTACTGCCACTACTCCGACTTACATCTTTCCCAACTTTCTCCTGAGCTACTAGGACAGCTTCCTGATTGTTCTCTTTGCCCCCAGTATTGACGGTGCCATCCCACTCTCCATACTGGTTGCTTTCAAAAAATGAGCTTTCTACAGTGAAAATCTGTTTGCTCACCCCCATCTGCAAATCTTCACGGCTCTCCCTGGACTTGATCATGATTTGAAACTTCTTGGCAGTGCAGGCCCGCCACAATCCAGTGCCCAGACACACACCTCTTCCTGCGTCATTTCCCACCACCAGCCCTGGCACCCTATGCCCCAGACGTACCTAGTCACACTCTGTCCCACCTTTATGTCTTTGCACATATCCACTATTCTGCCTGGTAGACCTGGCTTAGTCTTCAAGCCCTGGGAAACCTTCTCAGACATCTGCGGCTGCGGCTGAGGGTAGTGTAAGTTACCCTTCAGTTAACCCTTTCTTTGGTGCCTCTTTCATCACGAGTCCCCGCGGCTATTTATTGATTCCTATGCTTGTATCCAGCACAGAGGTGCTCAAACTTCAGTGTGCATTTGAATCCTTTGGGGAGCTCATTAAAACACGGATGCCGGAGCCCCACCCCAAAGCTACTGAGGCAGAACTCCTGCGTGAAGTTCCGTCATCTGTATGTTTAATAAGCTTCCCAAGTGACTCTGATGCACTGCAAAGCTTGGGAATGTTGAGAAGTCCCACTTCTCTTCGGAAAAGACTGTTGCCTAAGTCACTGCGGGCAGATAAATGCCCCCACCCCGCCCCCCAGAGGAGGGTAAGCACTATATACTGAGCACTTATTCAGATCAGGTACCTTATTTACTTTTCTCATTAAACTCCCACAAAAACTCTCTAAGGGAGCTACTCATTTCTCCAAAGGAAATGGAGACTCAGAAAGATTAAACCATGTGCCCAAGAGAAACCGGGTGGTGCTGCTGCCCTCCAGAGCTGCTCCTATGACATACACACTGCCGTGGCCAGTGCCTCTCTCTCTCTCTCTCTCTCTCTCTCTCTCTGTGCCTCATTTTTCATGGTGCCCAAATGCCTGCTGCTGGCCTAGAAGAAATGGGAAAAATATAAGTAATATGGCCCTTTTCACTAAGCTGACGTCTATTTAAAGGATTGGCCTCAATTCTGAGATTTTCTTTTTCTTATTTTAGGGTTAAAATGTTTTTTTTTTTTTTCCTTTACAAAGTGATGGTGATAGCATTTGTTTTCCCTTTTTTAGTCTTTATGCGGCAAAATAAAAAATTGGCAACCCTGGTTCAGTGTCCTTTTTTCTTAAATTAGACTTGTTCTGGAAATCCTTAAATGTGGCACCGCTGATTTTAATGCAGTCTTCCTTCTACAGTGTGAGCCTGTTTCCCTGGCTCATTCTGCAGCAAGTGGAGATCACTCATAACGCTTCTCTGCACAATGGAGTTTTGGATATTGTTGCCCAGTGGGATATGTATGTGTCCATGTGTGTCTGTGTTAGTAACGGAGAAGAATGGGCAGATTTTTCAGGGATGGGAGAACTGCTCAGCATCCCCACTTGACTGCTGCCTTCCCTCCCCTTTCTGAGCCTGGCTAAGTGGGGTGGGGGGTGGGGGTGGGGAGCATTACGGTCCGGGGTGGGAAGAGGGGCATGGTCACAATTCCAGCTCTTTTGTTTTGCAGTCTAAATCCTGTTGTAATATATGAACACAACATGCTCCCAAAGCCCTCTCTTGTCCTGATGGGGGGCAGGAAGCCGAGCTGGAATAGGAAAGGGTTTGGAGAGGGCTGAGGTAACACAAATAATTCTCCTGGCCCCTGCACGGGGTGCCTCAACCTCGCTGCCTTTGCCCTGGTCCCATTAGGAGGAATCCCCTGGAGAAAGTCCAACCAGTCACTGTTGTCCCTGCCCAATTTTCTGGCCTAGGGAGATCTGAGGAGAGGAGGCAGCATGCAAGTGGGAAGCTGAGGCCATGGTCATTACGTTGGCCATTCCCCCTAGACTGTGAACTCCATGAGGACAGGGAAGGTCTGTTTTGTTCATGTCTGTGTCCCAGATACGGCCTGGCCCATTGTAAGTGGTTAATAAATACCAGTTACATGAATGAATGGTTGTATCTGAGTGGGGTAACAGAAGAAGGGCCTGGGCAGGGGACATCATCTGTTTGGGAAGATGGGGTCTTTGAGAGGAAGAGACAGGAGGGTCTGCTCTGGCCTGTTACCCTAAGACTGTTCCTCAGGCACTGGTGTTAAGGGGATAACTATTCATTCAGGGTTCTGGGGCTTAATGAGTGGGATCATCTAGGGTTTTTGTGTTTTTTTTTCAAAGACTATCCTCTTGATCAAACCCCAGATAGTTCTCCTTTCTTGTTTCTACTTCCTCATATTAACATCCCAACAAGGAAGAAGGAACGACACAAAAAAACAACCCTGAGAGCGTAGGGTCTGGATGGAGAGGGAAGGTGATGGACTGAGGTTGGTGAGACAGCTGAACTTGGGTGACCCCAACGTAGGACTGACTAAAACATTTGAACTTCACAGAGCTAGGGACTCTAGAAGCTTGGGTGTTAGAGGTCATCCAATCCCATACACCCAATTGAAATCAGGGATCCCTCCTGGGGCATCTCTGGTATTGAACCACATTAGGAGACCCTTGGTTTGGTAGCTTTATAGTCAGAAATCCACTTAGGTGTCAAGGCCTCATGATGCCCTTGTCAACAAAGAAAAGGAAAGAGGAGTAAAAACCCAGGTGTGTCTGTCCCCAAGACCAGAAGTCAACCAAAGAGCTCAGAATGTCCTTAGGGACACTGACCCACATACTATCTCAAGACAGCATTAAAATTTAGCCCTGAGTGGGGCACCTGGGTGGCTCAGTCAGTTGGGCTTCAGACTTCGGCTCAGGTCATGATCTCGCAGTCTGTGAGTTCGGGCCCCACATCAGGCTCTGTGCTGACAGCTCGGAGCCTGGACCCTGCTTCTGATTCTGTGTCTCCCTCTCTCTCTGCCCCTCCCCTGCTCACACTGTCTCTCTCTGTCTCTCAAAAATAAATAAATGTAAAAAAAAATTTAGCCTTGAGTGACTGGAAAGATGAGTCCTGCTAAAATCTTTGTCTTTTTTCTAAAGGCTCCAGGAGCAGACCCTGCATCATGGCAGGGCTCACCTGCCAGGCCCAAGTGGGCTCCAGCATGACAGAGGCATTCTGGAAAGGATGTCTTCACAGGAAGGGTGACACCAGGATTTTGTTTTGTTTTGTTTTGTTTTTTAAATTTTTTTAACGTTTATTTATTTTTGAGACAGAGAGAGACAGAGCATGAACAGGGGAGGGGCAGAGAGAGAGGGAGACAGAATCGGAAGCAGGCTCCAGGCTCTTGAGCCATCAGCCCAGAGCCCGACGTGGGGCTCGAACTCACAGACCGCGAGATTTTGACCTGAGCTGAAGTCAGATGCCCAACCGACTGAGCCACCCAGGCGCCCCAACACTGGGATTTTGTATTCCTAGGCTGGCTCCTGTAAGCAGAGAAGGACCTGTACGAACGCCCTGGGCTGGGATTGGGGGAGTTGAACCTCATACAGACCATGAGTTGATGAACCACACAGTCAGGAATGGAGATGAGTCATTGTCCTCTGTCTTCAAAGTTTTTGACCTACCACAATGGGGAAGCAGAACTACCATCTGCCATGTGTCCTAGAAGGAGGCGTCCAAACACAAATCCGCATATCATCTGTGTCTGGGTGTGTCTGTCTCTTTCCTTGTGAGTGTACTTGGCCATGGGTGTATCTGGGTGCAGCCAGATACATCCTCAGCATATCTTTTCACCTGCGTGTTTGTTTCTTTTCTGGTTCTCCTTCTTTTCCCCTCTTGAATATCGGGTCCCTCGGGGCTTGGTCTGGTCCATCTTCTCTACTCTCTCAAGACCCCTCCCTGGCTAATCACATCCACATATCTTCAGTATGGCTATGAATTCCAAATCTATATCCTTATCTTCACCTTGGTCCTGAGCCCCAGATTTGTATTCAGGTCCTCCCAAATATGCACTTGGCTGACACACATTCAACTTGCTTCTAACAATTCACCAATGACCCCACAGTGTTATCAGAACTTCTGAACTTGTCACACCCTCCTGAACACCTCTTCACTGGTATCTAATTTTCTTCCCTAGATTTACAGGTGGGACAGGAGTGGGATGGGATTTGGTAGGGTGGCTCTGAGAGTTGGCTAAAAGGTAAACAATTTAGAGCTGGATGACAATGCCACGTGGAGTCAGCCAGGTGAGAACAAAGTATCCTGTTGCAAAACCACAGGCATCAGAGCTACTGGGTTAGCTAAGCCCCACAGGAGAAAGCGAGGCTAGCCCAGAATGATGGTTGGTCACCATTTCTACGCATTATCCATGTTTCTGGTGTGTAAGAGCTGGGAACAATCAGAGAAGCTAAGGGACAGAAGACACCTAGCTTACTGTCATCTATAGATCGAGACCAAACTCTTCTGCAGAATATCCCTGTCCTTTGTGACCTGGATCATGCTTACTTCTACAGGCTCACTCTTTCCACTTTTCCAGCTTATGCCAGTACTACAGGCATTTCCTAGAGTTCAGTGTGTCTTTTGGGCTCCTATGTTCATGTGCCATTGCCTTTGCCTAGAACGTTATTTCCATTGATGTTTACTCAGTAAAGACCAATTCAACCTTTTGGAGTTAGCCCCAGTTCCTCAATGCCTCCAGGCACAACGAGTGATTCTGACATCCTTCTAATGTCACCTAAAACATACCTTTATACCTAAATTATTTCAATTGCCACACTACATAATAATCATTTACTTGCCTGCCTGAACTGAACTGTGTGCTCTACAAGAACAGAGCCTATATGTTACTGCAGTTTTTAGCCCCCAGCATCTAAATAGTGGCTCGTACATACTTGCAGCCCAGTAAACATTTGTTGGATGGATGAATGAATGGGTGAATGGACTTACACTCTTACAGGGGAGATAGACAAGTAAAGAAAAAAATTACAAAATTGTGAGGAAAAGACCATGCTAACAGGTCATTTTGGGTACAGAAAGGAAGGGATGCCTGATTTCAGGCCCCTATCCCACTTTCTGTTCCCTGTAATATGCAATTCAACACAAAAACACTAAACGGTAAAATAAAATTTTATTTAATTTATTTTCTTTAAATTTTTTTTTAATGTTTATTTATTTTTGACAGAGAGAGACAGAGCATGAATGGGGGAGGGGCAGAGAGAGAGGGAGACACAGAATCCGAAGCAGGCTCCAGGCTCTGAGCTGTCAGCACAGAGCCTGGCGTGGGGCCCGAACTCACAGACTGAGAGATCATGACCTGAGCCGAAGTTGGACACTCAAACGACTGAGCCACCCAGGCGCCCCAATTAATTTATTTCCTTAAGTAGGCTTCATGCCCAGTGCAGAGCCCAACTCGTGGCCTGAAGATCAAGACCTGAGCTGAGATCAAGAGTCAGATTCTTGGGGCGCCTGGGTGGCTCAGTCGGTTAAGCGTCCGACTTCGGCTCAGGTCATGATCTCACGGTCCGTGGGTTCGAGCCCACATCAGGCTCTGTGCTGACAGCTCAGAGCCTGGAGCCCACTTCAGATTCTGTGTCTTCCTCTCTCTTTGCCCCTCCCCTGCTCATGCTCTGTCTCTCTCTGTCCCAAAAATAAATAAAAACGTTTAAAAATTTTTTTAAAAAGTCAGATGCTTAACCGACTGAGCCACCCAGGTGCCCCTAAACTTTTATTTTTGAAACAAACAAGAAGTCTTATCCATAGACATGAAATTGCATAAGCTCCTTCTTTTTGGGAAGGGGGCATCACCTTTGCTTTGTTGGCAACTGTATCAGTCCAGGTGCTTGTACACTCAAGAATACAACAGAAGAGGGGTGCCTGGGTGGCTCAGTCAGTTAAGTGTCCAACTTCAGCTCAGGTCATGATCTCGCAGTTCATGAGTTAAAGCCCTGCCTTGGATTCTACACTGATAGCTCAGAGCCTGGAACCTGCTTTGAATTCTGTGTCTCCCTCTCTCTCTTCCCTTCCCCCGCTCATGGTCTGTCTCTCTCTTTCTCAAAAATAAACATTAAAAAAAATACAACAGAAGAGAATGTAATGACTCTTAGCAGAGATGTGGGCAGGGTTAAGGAAAACAGTTAAGGCTGGAGAGGCACCTACCTAAAGACCAGCAACAGCAGGGAGAGGTTGCCATCCCTAAGTCTGAGGTCCAGCGCAGGAGCCTGGAGGTGTAGCCATGGAGAAGCACAGCCATTGCCAGAACTTCAGCTCAGCCCAGCAAGCTGGTGAGGGGGAACCCCACCCACACTTTCCTTCTACCTTCAGATCTGCCTCTGACTCTCATGAGCCAAGCTCAGTCAGAAGCCAGAGGGCAAGTGAGACCTGGAAATACAAGTTCATAGAGGTCAGTTTCCAGGGGTAGGGTAGAGAAGAGCCGAGAATGGAACTGGGTAGTGAGAGGACAGAGAATAACCAGCATTGGGGGACATGCCCCTGCTTTGCATGTGACCCATATATATGATTATTGCCTATTGAGTAATCAAGCATTGGCTCAGGCCCTGCAGATGACATTTCTAGGTCTTATGTAATTGGGTATTTGGGTATCCAAGCTTATTAAGATCTGTGCCACTTAATTAGTAGGTCTGGGGTAGGACAAGGGTATGTACGTTTTTAAAAAGTTTCCCAAGTAATTTTGACACGTCTCGCTCGTTAAGAACCACTTTTATAGTCCCATTCTCTCATTTTTATCACAGGGAAACTAACATGAAGAAAAATGAAAAGTGCCCTGACTCAGCCATGCTCTGAGAACTATCCCTTAGGTGACAATAAAGGGTTTGGCTGGAAACCTGAAATGTCTGCACATATCTTCTAGCCCTATTTCTCCATTTTCTGATGAGGAAACACAGGCTCCAAAGATGGAGTGATGTGCCCAGTTACACAGCTAGGGAGTCACAGAGATTTACATAGCTAGTAAATCACCAGCACTAAGTACAGTATTGGTAACTCTCAATCCAATCTTTTTCCTAGGCAGGACACTGCAGGAAGGAGTGTGTGTGTGTGTGTGTGTGTGTGTGCGCGTGCACGCATAGCACCAAGTCCCCAGGGCAGCAATTCTAGCATCCCATCTGGTAAGGTAGGTCTCCCCACAGACCCTGACTGGGGATAAAGCAGGGCAGGCAGAGTTCACTGCCCACTGAGGCTCTATGCAGAAGGGGCCTGGAGGGGATGGGGGAAGGCTGTGGGTGACCCCCAATCTCAAGTCTTGATTCTCGCCCTATTGCCCCTGGCTCTGAATCTCTGGTTGTCAATTCCATCACTGAAAGAGGGCTCCTCCCCACTCCAAGTGGGTGTCAGGTCAGCACAGGCTTTGGGGAAAGCTGGGCAGGGGTCCCAAAAGAAAAAGAGGCTCATTGTGGGAGGCTCACAGAAGGTAGCCTATAAGCTTCTCCTGGCCCAGCATGAGGTTGGGGTCCAGCACTAGGGCCTTAGTGTCATCCCAGGATGTTTAAAACTCCTTGTTGGCTACTAATTAGGGCTAATTAGGGCCGCTTATTCCCTCCCATCCAACCCGAGTCCCCAAAGCCTGGCACACAGCTACTTCCCTCCTACTGCAGATCAAAGACCACCGGTCATACTTTAAGAAGTATCTGAAATCTCTGTCTTCAGGAAGCCTCTTGGACTTGTATTTCCTGACACCAACAGCCCCCTCGTCCCCATCCTACACAACACGTTGGGCTTGGGAGGAAACTTACAGATTATGCATTCATCTTATATATAAGGAAATCAAAGCCAGAGAGGGGAAGTGATTTACCAATCACACAGCATGCAAGTGGCAAAACTGGGACTAGATTTCAGTCCATTTGCATACCTGTCCACCCATGTAATTCCCATGATTCTGATGAGACTTGGTTCCAAATGTGCCTGTGTACCTTTAGTCTGTGCAATACAGACATTAAATTTGCTTAAGCTGGATTTTTGAGAAAGTTAGTATACTCCTTCGGGTCCGTAAGTATGCTCAGGTCTGCCTGTCAGTCATTCTGGTATGTTCTCGTGTTACTGTCTTCTCTGAGCTATGAGAGGCGTGTGCCCAAGAGCAATTAAGTATCGGTGCTCCGGAGGCTGCTGCGTGCCTGTATATGTGTCCCTGTTTTTACCATGAGGGATGGGAGTCCAAATGCGGTTTCTGGGTTTGTGTCTGAGTACTTGTATGATGCCTAAAGGTAATTGTGATTCTGTACATGTGTGTATATATGTTAGGACCACGAGTCTATGGGCTGCTGTGTACCTATTTGAGTGCCTCTTTTCAGCTTGAAGATTGTGTGTACCCTGCCCATTGTGTGTCCTTTAGACGTGTGTGGGTACACAGTGAAGGTTGTGGGTCTAATCGTAACTATGTCCGTGTGTGCTGCATGTTTAAAGACGGGAGGGAATCGCCTTGTATCCCCAGGGTTAGGAGATGTGTGTGGCCTTGTGTACACTACAGGAATGTGTTTGTCTCTCAGTCAAGCTCGGTCCTCGTCCAGGGCCTGGGGGGGGGGTCACGGTCACGTTCTGGGATGCCCTGGCACAGGTTCCCAGAGGGGCGGGGTCTCTAGCGCCCCGCCCCCCGACTCCAGGCCGCTCATTGGCCGTGGGTGCTATGACGTCGTGGGGATCGCAGACAGAAACCCCAGCGCCCGGCGGCGAGTGGGAGGTATTGTCCGTCACCCCGGGCTTTGTTACGTCTTCGCCTACTCACCTGGCCGCGGGCGCGTCCTGGCCGCTGCAGCCCGGAGCGGAGTGCCAGCCGCTGCCGCCGCCGCCGCCGCCGCCGCCATGGTGTCCCCAGTCACTGTGGTGAGTGCGCGAGCGAGCGAGCCAGTGTCCGGCGCCCACCGGCCTGGGGACTGGGCTGCGGCAGGCCAGGCCGCCGGGGGCCGTGGAAGGGGCAGGGATCTCGCGGCGGTCGGCGTCCCCGGGAGGGAGGTGGGCGCTGTCAAGCCCCCCCCCCCCCACCGCTCCCCGGACCCGCGGCGCCCCTCCTCCACGCAGCCCCTGCCCGCCCGCCGGAGGGAGGAAAACAGTGGGCATGTGACTCGGAAGCGTGACTTTGTTGATGTCTGTGTGTCTGACGCGGGTCGGCGGGCTGGTTGCCGGGAAGAGGTAGAGGACAGCAGCTGGCCGGCGGTCCTGCGTGGGCAGACCACAGGGAGGCGTGGGAGAGGGCGTGGGAGAGGGCGGGAAGGGCAGGAGGGTGACTGGGCCCTCCTGGGAATCCTGGCCCAAATCTGTTCCCTCGGTTCCTTATCTCATAAACAAGTCTGGGGCGGGGGAGGGGATGTCCCTGAGTCCAAGCAGCATTGGTAATGTGCTGGAGGAAGAGGGGTCATTCTCTCTTGACATTGCTTCCCATTCAGACTTTCTCAACTCGAACGTTTGTCTCTTTTCCCCACCCTTCCACTTCTAGTGTTGGATTCTCTATGATTGTCAAAGTCTCGCCAGCTACTACTGCCTGTTTCTCCTCATAGGACACATGGGGCTGGGGGACGGGTATGGAGCAGACCTTGATGCTTCCAAGGGCAGGCTGGTGGTTGATGGGGAGAACTGGGGACTGTGTGGCTGTCCATCTCCTCCAGTCTCCTCCTCTGCCCATGCCCCTGCCCTGACGAGCCTGTATGGGGGGAGATCTCCATAGGAAGGGACTTAGTCATCTTTTCTCCCTGCTCTCACTCCCGTCGGAGCAAGGGCAGGTTTGGACCTTGGACCTACCCATCTGCCTCTTCCCAACCTCCTTCATCACAGTCCGATCAGCCGTCAGGTAACTGGCAGTCTGGAAGTCAGTGTGCTCCCAGAGCCTTGTGCTGGACAGCTCACCCAGCCAGAGGCACAATCATTTTGGGCAGAATGTGGGTATACAGGGAACCTCAACCGTTCTGAACCATCCATAGAGACCCTGTACCAGAAGCCCAAGCAAAGGAGCTTCAGGGTGTCACAGATTGAGGATATCTGCCCCCCTCCCTAGCTTGGAGAGTACCTGCAGTGGCCTTAGACACACCTTTCTTTAGTGGCCCTCCCCCCTGATCCGTCTGAGGCCAAGTCAGCTGCTGTTACTTCCCCCCTCTCAGTTCCACATCTCCTCCCAGCCAGTCTGCTGGCTCCAGCGCAAAAGCTGGAAAGAGAACTCCTCCCCCGCTTCCTGCCTCTTTCTGATGAGCTCTTGAGTTGCTCTTGTTCTCAGAGAAATGAGACTGACCAACAGACAACCCCCTGCAACTCCCCAATCCCTGAAATCCTTCTCTAGCCAGCATCCGTATCTCCTCTCCTTACCCTTCTTGGCACCTTTAGGCTGGTACCTTTAGGGGCAGCTGGAGTGGAGGCTGAGGAGCAGACTGGCCAAGGAAAGAGCCTGTGGGGGCTGAGGTGCCCACCCTCACACATTCCTGGCACTCACCCGGTGTTGCCAGGGCCCTAAGCCTGTGCACTGGCCCCACTGAAGATCACAAGGTGGCTAGTTGTGGCGTCTCTGTGGTTTCCTGCTGACTTCACTCCATTCCAGACAGCTGGTGGCTGATGGTGGCAGAGACGGGTCAAAGGGGTTTTGGAGGGACAGGGAGGGGCCAGGAAAGGAGAAGCATTGGCCTGCGGGAGGGGACTTTGTCCCAAGACCTGTTTTCTGCTTAGTGAGTGACCATTCTGGTCCTGCCCTAGGGCCAAGAGTGGATGTGGGCAGCAGGAAAGCGGAGCCCCTCCCCTTCTCTTAATCAATTAAGCCTCAGGGTGATGATGGGCATGTTCACACTCTGCTGGCTAGTTGGGACAGGCCAGACTGAATTTCTGCATGTCAACCCTCCCTACTTGGAAGGTGGGCCTGGCTCTGGGGTATACGTCTGGGCTGAGGGTGCTGGCTCCGAACACCTCTGTGATCTTCTGAGCTCGTAAGTGTTGAGTGCTGCCCTTGTCCTATGTCCTCCAGGTGAAGAGTGAGGGACCCAAGCTGGTGCCCTTCTTCAAGGCCACCTGCGTGTATTTTGTGCTCTGGCTGCCCTCGTCCAGCCCATCGTGGGTCAGCGCCCTCATCAAGTGCCTGCCCATCTTCTGCCTCTGGCTCTTCCTTCTGGCCCATGGCCTAGGATTCCTGCTGACCCACCCCAGTGCCACCCGCATCTTTGTGGGGCTCGTCTTCTCCGCTCTTGGTGATGCCTTCCTCATCTGGCAAGACCAGGGCTACTTTGTGCACGGTCAGTTGCCACAGTAGCTGTTTGGGAGGAATCCTGGGGCTGGGTGCTAGAGGGTCTTAGGTGGCCAAGGATTTGGGAGAGGGAGCTTTTGAACAAGAATATGGGGCATCTGAGGGGTTGTGAGGCCAAAGACCGTGGGACCCTTATTGGAGGATTGCCTGACAGAGGATCTGGTGATCGGCTCTGGAGTTCCTCAGGGGAGGGGGTGGTATCTTTACCTTTGTGGATTTCTTCCCACCCCTGATACTCCCCAAACAAAGTTCCTGGGTTATCCCAAGCACTCCCCTCCCCCCCCCCCCATGTTCCTCATTACTCATCCGAGCCTGCCCTCAGCATCCCCTCATCCCCTCTCACTCCCAGGTCTGCTGATGTTTGCCGTGACCCACATGCTCTACGCCTCGGCCTTTGGCATGCGGCCACTGGCTCTTCGGACGGGTCTGGTGATGGCAGTGCTGTCGGGCCTGTGCTATGCTCTTCTCTACCCAGGCCTCTCAGGTGCCTTCACCTACCTGGTGGGGGTCTATGTGGCCCTTATCAGTTTCATGGGCTGGCGGGCTATGGCAGGACTACGGCTGGTTGGGGCAGCCTGGCGCTGGACTGAGCTGGCAGCAGGCAGTGGTGCACTGCTCTTTATCATCTCAGACCTGACCATCGCCCTCAACAAGTTCTGCTTCCCTGTGCCCTACTCGCGGGCACTCATCATGTCCACCTACTATGCTGCCCAGATGCTCATCGCCTTGTCAGCTGTTGAGAGCCGGGAGCCAGTGGAAGACTACAGACTGAGCAAGGCCAATTGAGAAGCCAGGGTGTGGTTACCCCTCTCTCCTCCTGGGGGAGGGGTCCGGAACCTGCAAGAACTGAGTCAGGATGGCTGCAGGACTGACCTGGGGCAGTAGATACCACTTGGGAAATGTACACATTTGAAGGGGGGTAAGCAGGAAAAGGATCTCTCTAGCAAAGTTGGTGTTCCAGAACAATGCTTACAGTTAAAAAGAGCCAGCCTAATTCTCCTTGCTGGAGCCAGAATTAGACATCTCCCCACCTCTAACCCCATAGGGGCCGTCAAAGCCCCTCCAGAGGGCAATGGTGCTCAGCGTCTTGACCTCCCCCCGCTTCTAGATGGAAGAGTCTGACTCACCCCACTCCCATTCTTTCTGATCTGCACAAGAGTCGAGTGAAGAGGGGAGAAACCTGACCTGAGATGACCCAAACCCAGGGCTTGAAACCTGTTTCACAGGCCCCTAGGTGAGAAGACTGGATGAGAATGGAATCTTCCTTTCCCTCATCTATCCTTGTTACTTGAACTATCTCCGTTTCTAAGTGGTGGGTGGGAAGGTGAAGGGGTGTCTGCCCAGGTAGGGAAGACTGGGGACTTCACTGGCCTAGGAGCTTGGGCTACCAATGATTCAAGTTGGCCCCATCTCTCTCAGAGGCCAGTCCAGAGCTCAGGCCCACCACCACCACCGCCACCTTTAGACCCTATCCCCAGGGTTAGGGTGAACTATACCAAAGGAAGGGGCCAGCCTGTATGTGTGTCTGTGCGTGTGAATTTCTGTGTGTGTGTGTGTGTGTGTGTGGTCTGTCTCCCAGACTGTCTGGGTCTTTCTGTGCCATCTGTCTCTGTCCTGCTGTCTAAGTCTTATAGGGAGAGGGCCTCAGGGAGTTGCTGAGGGGGTGCTGAGCCTGGCTTAGAGAGCTGGGACCCCATCCCACCACCATCAGTGCTTTCTTCTCTGCCCCTTCTGCACTGGGAGCAAGAGGAGAGGGCTCCAATGACATTCTAGGGTCATAAGACCTAAGGCACATTCAATGCAAAAGGAGCAAGGATGGGACAACGCCATCCTTTGCTGTTCATGTGAAAAAAATAAAAACCAAGGGCCACTGGCTGCTCTGCTTGTCTGCTTGTGTGGCGTGTGCCTGTCCTGGAGAGAAAGGGGTGGGGGCATGGTGCCAGGGGCCCTGGATGTCCTTACAGCCTGGGTCACAGTCTGGCCAGTGCATCTTGGCGCCAGGCTGGCTCCCTGGCTCTGGTGACATGGTGCCTGCTGGAGTGGGTCTCCCTTCCCTGGTCACGTGTATGGGTGTGGATATAATTCAGGAGGGTGGGGGATGGGCAGTATTTGCCACCATCCGATTTTGTCTTTGATGCATTCCCCTGTGCACGGACACCTAGCACCTTTGCTGACTCTTAGTGACCCAGTGCCCTCTACTGCTGCCCGCCTCCTCCCAGACCTACTGCCTGTTCCAAAATGATCCAGATTCCCTTCAAGTGTTTCCTCTCTCCTTGAACTCTGGGCTCCATTAAACAGTGGGGAGGAGTAAGATTAGATTAGCTGATTTGTACTTTAGATGGGAAGCTCTGGCAAAATAATGTGTCACCCTGTTCCAGGGGCATTTGCATCTTAATGGGCAATGCTCTGACCCAGAAGCAGAGAGGAAAGCCCTGGGTGGTGGTGAATATGCCATTAGTAAAAGGGTTGTAGAGTCGTGGGGACAGGATAGAGAAGGTTCAGCCCTGTCTGGGTGGTGGGTGAATTAGTGATTTTCAGACTAGGATTTTTACAGAGATACCTGGTGGGAGACAGGAAAAGGATAAGTAGAAGAGAGTGGCCCAGAGACAACCCCCCACCCCCCCCATCCTTGTTTGGAGTCCAGTAGTTTCTTACAATTTTTTTTTAATGGGGAAGATTCTGCAGTAAAACCTAAGTATGAGACCTAGTGAGCTGGATGACCAATCGTTTCTAGCTTTGAGAAGCATTAATTCCCAAATACCAGGAACTCTAGACACTAGGGAAGCAAAGCCCTGATCCCTTCAAACCCCAGAACTCTTGAGGGCAGATCTACCTGGTGAAGAAGTGCTGGGGGGGGGGTGAAGGGGGGAGGATAGGGAGAAGAATGAAGCCTATAAGATGCGTCCTCCCCTGCCCTGAGGGGAGGGGAGGGTGCAATGTCGCTGCAGAGGAGGGGAAGGCAAGCCAAGGCCCAGTCAAAAAGCGGCTGGTCACCCCCAATGCGGGTGGGTTTGGACTAAGCTCTGGGGGTGCGTGTCCTCTGTATCCCCATCCACTCCCAAGCCCATATCCTTGGTCCCTGCTCCATGCCAACCTCAGGAACAGGCAGGGGTGAGCTTAGTCAGTTTATTGTCCCATGACTTCACTGACAAGCACCAGGGAGCGAACTGGGCCGCCGTCACTGGGGACACACACAGGATAGGCCCAGAAACCACCTATAACAACATCCTCCTGATGCCTGGGCTGGGCCGGAGATCACATAAGGTGCTTGGACTTCTTCTGCAGACTCTCGGTGACTGACGCCAGAATTGACTTGTCATCCTTGTCTGAAAGAGCAAAGCAAGTATTTGTCAGTGTTGCTAGGGGGAAGGGAAACTTCAAATTATTGGACTTGCAGTTAAGGCCCCCGTCTCCCAAGGTCAGCTGGGCGTGTGGGGCCGAGAGCTGCCAGTTATTCAGAACTCAATATTTGCCAGGCATTGTGCCAGTCACTTCTGTGCGCTATCTCATTTAAGCCTCAAGACAGCCCCCAAGAAGTAGATGAGAAAACAGGCTCAGAGTGGTTTGCCAAGGTCACATGGCTGGACGGTGGTGGAGCCAGGGCCGTGGGCCCACGTGCTTACAACCAGAATTAAGCTGTCAGGGATTTCTCTAGCTGTGGAATGAAAGCTGGATGTCTCCCACAGTGCCTTCCCTGGCCCAGTTCTGTCACACAGTTCAGCAGCCGCCCTGGAGGCATCATCTCAGGGCCAGATACCTAGCCGAGTACTTGAGAGACAGAGCGACAGGACGTGGTCTTTCCCCGAGGAACGGGACTTACAGCAGGACACCAGAGGACCGCCGCGGAGAGTTCAGGGAGTGGCAGAGGATGAGGCCGGAAAAGTAGATGTGGGGGACAGGGGAGACAGTGCGGGGAGCCTTGCTGCTTGGGGTTTCCTCCAGAAGATCATGGGAGAGTTAGGGAGTTTAAGTAAAAGGGAGCAGGGCAGGTCAGCTCTGCATTGGGAGAAGTCCTGCTACTAGCTGTGTGGTTGTGAAAAGAGTGTGTAGGAAGAGAAAACACTTCCCCTGCACGTACACACGTTGGGTAGAGGTGTGACACACCTGTGCAGAGGAAGGGTCTCCACTAGGTTCCGTCCCGTCCTCTCATTGGTGCTTCCCACCTGTCCTTATCCTACACCAGGAGCTTTCAATCTTGGTCGCACATCAGAATCACTTGTAAAATCTCGTAAACATAAAAATTCCTTCCAGAACCCCGCCACGGAGATTGTGCCTGGCCAGTCTGGGTTAGGCCCGATCACCAGTATCTTTTTCAAAGGCAAGTCTAGGCCCACTAAGGGTTGCAAACTACAGTCTACCGAGGGATTGCAAACTCCCAAGCCTGGAGGCTCCAGACATGTAACAAATGACATCGAGAGGATGGGGGAGAGGCACCGAGTACGGCCCGTTGGTGAAATGTTTACACCACCTGTTGGCAGAGTAAATGAAAAAATGCACCACGAGATGGCCATCTTGCGCCTCTGGCCCAGATGGGACGCAGGGCCGCCTCCCCGCCCCCAGGCGGGCTCTGCGGGTGCCCTCACCGTAGACCGTGAGCGCGCAGCTGCTGCGGTCCTTGCCCAGCTCGTTCTCCACCAGCACACTGTACTCCCCGCTGTCCTTGAGTGTGCAGGTGGGGATGACGATCGTGCACACCCCGCTGGTGGAGTTGTACCAGAACTTGGAGTTGGCCGTGATGTTGACGTCGCCCTTGTAGAGGGTCACCGTGGGCCGCGGGTTCCCAAGGAAGGCGCACGTCATGGTGCAGTCCTGGCCGCGCAGCACCGTGTGCGGCTTGAGCGGGATCAGGAAGCGCGGTGCGTGGCGCCAGTCCTTCTGCTCATACGGCTTCAGCTTGGCGCTCAGGTCCTCGACTGCGCGGGCGGGACGCGGTGGGCTGTGAGCGCGCCTGGGACCCCGGCCGATGCCCGCCCGCTGAGAGCTCGAAGGCTCCCTGGAGCCCCCCCTGGCCCGGGCTACATTCCCACGCGCTCTCAACTTTGGGGCCCCCACCTTACGCCAGCACCCGAGGTTCCATTCGGCCACCCTCCCACTCCCTTGTCATTCCAGGGCTCCACTATCAAAACCCAGGGCGTGGGATTTCACGCTTTTCCAGACCCAGGGGTCCTAACTTCTTTCCAGCTGCCAGCTTCCTGGCCGAGCTGTTAACTCCCATCCGAGCTTTTCCAGCATCAGGTCAGCCTCCGTGGTCTCTGCTAGTCTCCATTTAGCTCTTCATTTCCAGTTTCCTGACGCTATCCCCACCCCTAGCCCCTTCCCTCCAGGGTTCCTGGACATCATCCCCAGCCCTCATCCCCGTGACCCATTGGCTCAGGGGACCACGTCTCAGCTCTAAACAGCCGGCCCGCCCCTGTCATCCCCGTCCCCAAGGGCACCCCCACCTCCACTGTCATCCCCACCCCCAAGGGCGCCCCCCACCTCCACCCCCTCAGAGTACGTACAAGGTAGTTCCTCCTCTAGGCTTCTGGATCACTACTTCTCTTCCCAGCATCCCTGACGTTAGCCTTTTCTGCCTCAGTGGTTCTCAGATTTTACCTCAAACCCCGGGTACCCCTGGCAATCCCCATGTCATCCCTGCCATCAGGGATATAACCCAAACCCTGGAGTTTCCTGACTCACTCTTGTCCTTGACGATGAGCCAGGTATCCTTGGAGTCGAGTGGGTCACTGTCACCAATTTCGTTCCGGGCCACTACTCGGAAGTAGTACTTCCTGCCAGGGAGTAACCCAGTCACCGTGTACTTGTTGCTGAAGACGCGCTCCGCTGCTGTGAACCAGGTGGGGCTGCTGGCATCCCGCTTCATGATGACATAGTGGGCCTCACTATCCTCCTGCACGTCAGGGCTGTGGTTCCAGGTCAGAGTCACTGTGTTGGGGACCTCCTCAAACAGCTGTAGGTTTGTGGGTGGCCGCGGAAAATCTGGAACAACCACAAGGTCCAACAGCCACCCTTGGGGGCCTGAAGAATTATGCCCCACCACAGCCACCTGCCAAGCCCCATGTAAGATGAGACGGGGAATGTCCCTTCTTTGAGTCTCAGGCCGCTGGTATTTTTTGGAGTCAGAAAGAACTATTTCTGAGGCATAGCTCTGCCATTTACCAGCCCTGTGAACTTGGGCAAGTTACTTATCTTTTTTTGAGACCTGTTTCCTCGTTTGCAGAATAGGGCTTACAATAACTATCACAGAAATGCTGAGTAAAGTGCTTGGCACATAGTAACTATTCAATAAAAGTTTATCCCTTCATCCCTTGGGAGTTTAAGGCTTTATTATAAAGCTTCTAGCCCTCACTACTATGAGGCCACTGCAATTATTAATGGACTTATTTCCATCTATCCCTCCTGATTCCCACTCATTTTCTGCTCTCTCTCTGCCATCCATCCTCTGCAAATGCCTCAAAGCTCATCAGATATGCGTGCGGAAACTGAAACAAGGATTTGGTCCTAGTTCAATGCCTCTAGGGCTTCAGGGCATTGAGAAAAAGCGGAAAGAAACCTCCCCATTAAGGCAAAGGCCAATAAAGTCTTGTTTTGTGGTGCCAGACAAGACTTCACTACCTTAAGGCCTGGCTTGGCAGTGATAGGAACTCGAGCAGCAGTGGGGAGTTATATTTTGGAGTGTGTGCAAGGATACCTCCCCAAGGCCTCTGCCTACTGTCATACCTGCCACACGCACGTGGATGTCATAGGATGCCTCTCCAAACTCATTCTGGAGCAAGATGCGGTACACCCCTGAATCAGAGCGCTTGGTGCTGTTGATGAGGAACTGAGAATGGTTTTTGCCCTTGGTGATGGTTTCCCTGCCCTTGGTGGGGATGCCGTCTTTCTGCCAGATCACGTTAGGTGGTGGTGAGCCCTGTGTGGTGACAGGAGATGGCACTGGGGTCACCCAGGTGATATTTGGGGCTCCCACTGTTGAGAAGTCTCCTGCCAGGCTCTAGTGCCAGGGTTCTGGCGAGGGGCCGAGACAGAGACTCTGATAGCTACAGCAGCCATCTTGGTGGGCATCTGGGGGCCAGGATCTGGAACAACTCACAGAGAAGGCAGCATGGATGCAGAGGGCTGTCCCAGCACGAACCACCATGTGACTCTTCAGTCGGGCACTGAGGTCAAACTTGGGGGCAGCTGAGAGGGAAGAGACCAAGGTGGGGCCGTGGACCTCTCTCTCTCTGGAAGACTCAGCTTTAAACCTCCCCATCCAGAGCCTTTCCCAACCTCTCCTCCATGCTCTTGTTAGAGCCCATACAGACCATTAGCAGCCCCAACACTGTGAAGCATTTATTTGTCCCTTGTCTGTCTTCCCCTATTAGTATGTAGGACTCTAGGGCAGGTCCTGTGTCTTAGTTGTTTCTGTATTTCCAACACCCCTCTTGGCACACAGTAGATACTATTTAGCATACGATGAGTGGGGTTTTTTTGGTGGGGGCGGGTCACGCCTGGCTCTGTCCAGGCACAAGTATGGACGACTTCTTGCCCATAGCATCACCCAGTTTTCCCCTGTGGGATGAGGTCCTAGGGAAGAAGGTATGGAGCTGGGATGTTGAGGCCTAAACCCCAGCTCTCTCTGCGTCCTCACCTGGTGGTGGCATGGCACGAACCCCCTCATCCAGTTCCACAGGCTCCCCAACCCCGGCCTCATTCACAGCCCGGATTCGGAAGAAGTATTTCTGCCTCTCGGTGAGGCCTCCCACTGTGTAGCAGGTGCCTGAGATGGGGATCTTTGTGCACTTGGACCACTCCTTAGTGTCTTCAGCCCGCATCTCAAGGATGTAGCCAGAAGGTGGGTCTCCCTCTGCAGGCTCCCGCCAGGCCAGGGAGATACTGGAGTTGGAGGAATCAGACACGTGCAGACCCTGCACCAGGCCTGGGGGCTCTGGGTGGCAGAGACATCCAGTCGGCCTCCCAACTCATCCATACTCATCCCCGTGCCCCTTCCCACACCCGGTACCCCTAAAACCTAGCTGTCAGCACTTCTTCCTCTGACACCCAGTTCACACCTTCAAGGCCAACCTTGCGCACTCAACAACCTCCAAGTTCAATTCTCTCGCCGGCTCAACACTTTCACCCTTGAAGTCACTACCCTCCAAATTCAACATACCCTACAGCCTCAATTTCCTTCTATTCTATTTTTTTTAAGGTTATTTATTTCGAGAGAGACAGAGACAGCGAGAGCAGGGGGAAGGCAGAGAGAGAGAATCCCAAACAGGCCCCGCGCTGTCAGCCGTGGGACCCCACTCGGGGCTCGAACTCATGAACCGCGAGATCATGACCCGAGCCCAAACCGAGAGTCAGTCACTCAACTGACGGAGCCACCCAGGCGCCCCATCAGTTTCCTTGTGTTCTAAACTCCGCGCTAATTTAGCCCAACCATCTCCACCGCCTCCATTCGTGTGCGGTACCCCCATCTCATCTCCCAAACTCAGCCCCCTCCCGACCATCCACACTATACTATCCCCCTACCCAATCCTCAGACCTGCCTCTATCACCTCGCCTAACCAGAAATGCTCAAAGTTTGATAACTTTTTTCCCACCCTGCCCAATCTTTATTTGTTGGTTTTCTCTTATGTGTGAATCCTGTCCCTCTATTAGGCTGGCAGCTCCCACAGAGTGGAGACTGTGTGGAGGGTCATCCTGTTAGGCTTTCCCAGAGAAGAAGTCGGCTGTCTACCTTGCATCAGATAATTCTACTACGTGCTGGGGTTTGGCACCCCATACTCACTGACGGGGTCCTTGGCTACCACTGAGTTGGATGCCATACTGGGCTGTCCAGGGCCTGCCTTATTCACAGCTATAACTCGGAATTCATATTCTGTGTCTTCCAGGAGACCATCCACAGTGCACTTGGTATCTGAAATGGGAGTTTGAGGGGTCCTGAGGCCAGGGGGTCCATGAGATGGGAGACCATAGGGTGAGAGGGCATGGATTAGGGGGTGGCGGGATGCTATGAAAATCCTCAAAGGAGTTGGGGAACAGAGTATGTTCAGGGCAGTAGAAGTACACAGGTCCACCCAGCAGAGCCTCTCTTGGTCCTCCTGGGCCTCTCTCCCTAGGACCTCACCTTGGATGGGGTCCTTGTTGACCGGCACCCAGAGGCTACTGCCTTTCTTCCTCCGCTCCACAATGTAGCCGAGCACTGGGGCTCCCCCATCCTGGGTAGGGGCATTCCATGTGATGGTCATGCTGTCTTTGGTCACATCAGTCACTTGAGGCTGGGAGGCAAGACCAGGGGGCTCTGTGGGAGACAGAGGGCAGAGGTTAGGAGGGGGAGCATGTAGACATTTCCCACCCCATGTTGATCTCTGGCTCCCTCCTTAAAAAAACAAAACAAAACAAAACACCTTAAACCAATGATTCTTAACTAATGTCTGGGTTTTACCTCCAGAGAGTTTAATGTAATTGGCCTGGGGGGTGGAAGCCAGGCATGAGCATGTTTTTAAAGACATCAGGTGATTCTGTGGAGCCCAGATTGAGAATCGCCAACTTGGTTCTTTCGACCCTTGTCATCCCCAAAGCCACAGTTCCTAATGTACCGTCTTGACACATGGACACATGGAGACTAGTTGGGAGGGGTGTCGCCAGAGGTTAATTAGCTTTCATAATTCAAATACCCATGTTGTCAAGGGGCTTCTTTGGGGGAAAAGTTAGAACAGATTCAAGGTTATCTCTAAAGTAACACTACTCTCACTTGAATTTGGGGTGATTTCTGGAATGGAGAAACAAGTGGAGTCATTTCCCTGCAATTGAATGCAGTTCTGGACATACACACGGGGGGTATCTTGTGCATGTGATCTGACTGGGAAAAGTAGAGAATTCCTACCCAAGATAATGTTCTGCTTGTACTCCGGATTCCATCTGTCTCATCGGATAGCCACAGAGGTGACCCCACAGAATTCCCCACAGACTAGCCTCCCTCACTGGCCGAAGGCCTCCATCCCGACCCTTGAGTTTCCCACTGAGCATAGGGCTATCTCACTGACCAATGGGATTTCCTGCAAACACTTCATCTGTTTCCAGAGGGTCGCTCACTCCTTCTGAATTAACCGCCAGGATACGAAACTGGTAGGCTTTTCCCTCTTCTACCTTGTTGGTGGCAAATTTCGTGAGTTTGCTGTCCACCTCGCCTATCTTAATCCAGGACTTCTTGCCGACCATCCTCCGTTCCACTATGAACTGGGTCACAGGCCGCCCACCGTTGTCTTTGGGGGCCTTCCACTTCATGTGCACACAATTACCCGAGAGTTCCAGAAATTCCACCCGGCCCTGGGGAGGTTTCGGACGGTCTGAGGACAGAAGATAGCATCACAACAGGGACCAGGAAGGCTTTATCCCACTTGCCAGAGGTCCACCAAACTGGGGCATAGACTTCCCTCGCCCTTCTCTGCGTTCGCTGTGCCTCCATGTAAGACTTGCCCAAAGGGTTTGATCTTTGGCCACCTGAGACTCTCACTTGCCTAGGAATAGGTGGACTGGGGACCTGGGGAGCCCCTGTCTCAGCTGATTCACCCCTTGTCCCCTTCCACACAAGATCTCCCCCTCCTCGCAGCTTCCAGAACTCCAGTGCTTTGTGATATTATAGTTTATCTTATGTTATTACACATTGGCCAGTTTTCATCCCTTTTGGGTTGAGAAACAGCTGGAATACTTCCATCCCTGTATCTTCAGAGCCGAGAACACAGAAGAGGGGTTCAGTCATGCTGCTGAATTGAGTCAAAACCCAAACCTTCTCACTCCACAGCTTGATGGCATGGGCGTGTGTGTGTGTGTGTGTGTGTGTGTGTGTGTTGCATGTTGACCATGAGCTCACTAAGGTCAGCTCCTCATCTCTTGTATTCCAACCCATCCCCAACCCCATTCCTACCCGATTCCATCTTTCCAGCTTCATTTTGTCCTCAACCCCATTCACCCACCCTCACTTCATGTCACTTCCAACCCCAAAACTCCTGCACCAACCCCGCTTCTATCCCTAAATGCCCCTCTTTCACTTCATTTCTACCTTATTTCCAACCATGTCCTCATCTCCAAGTCAGTAACACTGGAAGGTCTGCTATGTGCTGTGCGCCCTGCTATGTGCTTTAAATTCACTTGAAATAGATACTAAAAACAAAACTCCTGACACAACAACAACAAAAACCAAAACCAGCCCCAAATCACCCCATGGCAAATGAGAAACGGAGGCTTCAATAGGTTCATCCGCTTGCCCAAGGCCACCTAGTGAGGAACTTAGAAAGCGGGCTTCTGGTGCAAAGCCAGCACTCAGATGCCATTCTCAACCGCCAACTCCAGCTGCCATCCCCAGCCTGCCTCCCGCCCTGAGCGCAGAGCAGCAGATGACCTCAGCTCAGCCCAGCGGGGGGCCAGCCCTCACCCAGCACGCTGAGGTGCAGAGTGGCTGTGGCTGTGCCGTAGTCATTCTTGAGCTTGAGCAGAACGAGGCCACTGTCCTCACGCATGCAGTTGGAGATGGTGAGCAGCGCCTGGTCTTCCCCGCGCTCCATGGACACACGTTCCTCTTCTGTCACCTCCATGCCGTCCTTGTACCACGTCACTTTGGGCAGTGGCTTCGCCCGGAAGGGCACCTTGATGTTTGCCGTGTGGCCCACCTTCACAGTCACGGGGTGCGCGGCCAGCGCCTCCAGCACCAACGGGTCGATGGTAGGTGGATCTGCGGGGGGGGGGGGGGGGGGGGGGGGGGGGGGGGGCCCCCCGGGGGGGGGGGGAGGAGCCCTGAGCACGTGGGCTGGCCCGGAGGGGTTGAGTCTTGCCTACTGAGGGCAGCGACCTTACCTGCAATGAATACGGAGGCCTCGCTCTCTGCGCCCTTGGCCCGGAAGGTGTACTTGCCCTCGTGCTCCGGGCCCATATTGGGGAAGATGAGCTTGTGCACTGCACCCTGCTTCACGATCTGCACGCCGGGCAAGTCCGTGATCTGGGGGGGCGAGGGGCAAGGGGCGGCCATGAGTTCGAATGTATGGCCAGTCCACCCCTTCCTCCTTGGCCCCCTTCTCTAGCCCTTGCCTCGGACCTCCTTGCCATCCTTCAGCCACACGCCCTCCACCTTCTCGTCGTTCAGCACCACGCACAGTTCAGCTGGGCTCCCGGTGGCCGCATGCACGTCGGACATCCCGCTCTTCACCGTGGCCAGACGCTCTGGGGGAGAAAGGGAGTAGGTGCTGGGTGAAAGGAACTCACGTGAAAATGGCTGGTGGTGATGGCCATGGGAAGGGGCTGGGGTGCCATGTCTGTCAAAATAATTTATGATGAGCAGGAGATTTGGAAATGGTCAATGGGCGATAGGAGAATGGTCAGGGAGGGAACTGGAGCAAGTAGGTGGGAGGTTGGGGAAAAGTCCAATTAGCATTGGGAAATGGGTAATGGGGGCCTGCTCATCGGAAGATGGTCACTGGGGACTTGGGATGCTCAGTTGAAGAAGGAGAATAGATGGTGGGAATGTAGATGAGTAGAGGAGTTGGGATGGTTAGTTGGGGTTATGCTAGACTGTGGGATGCCCAGGGTTTTTAGGAGTTGAGGGTGGTCAGGGTCAGTGGGGACCGATCAGGATTAGTGAGCAGGGGCTGGTCAAGGTCAAGGAGGATCGGATGATCAGGGCTGCTGGGGATGGTCAGAGTCTGGAAGTGAAGGATGGATAAAGTCAAGGGATTTTGGATAGGGTTCCAGACATGGGGTATGACCAGGGTCTAGGAGGTAAAGATGTTCAGGGCCTGGGAGGTCAGAGAGGGTCAGAATTTGGTAGATGGGGGTGATTAGACTGGGAAGTAGAAACTGACCATGATTTGAGGAGGCTGGAGTCAGTAGGGGGCTGATCAGTGTCCATGGCAGGGAACCGCCAGGACTGGGGGGATTGGTCAGTGGGAGCTGACAGGGTGAGCACGTACCCTCCACGGTGACCAAGGCAGTACTGTAGTATTCAGTGGGGTCTCCGTCCTGCATGGCCACCACGGTGTACTCGCCACTGTCACTGAGCTGTGCGTCCTCAATGACCAGCTCTGCTCGCTTGCCCTCATGGCTCATGCTGTACTTGGTGCTGCGCTCCAGCAGCTGCCCATCCTTCTTCCAGTACAACGTCACGTCCTTGGAGGTCAGCTCACACTCAAGGCATGCACGGCTCCTCTCTTTCACACGTACGTTCTTTAGGGTTCTCACAAACTTGATGGGGATGCCTGTGGACAGATAGACTGGGATCTGCATCCAACCCCCTACATCCCTTTCTGCAGCTACATGCTGCCCTACTCCTCTTTTTGGTCCCAGAAACACAGGGACTTGTGGCATTGAATGTGTTTGTGTGCAACACGTGACCCACAGAGGTAACCGGCAGAGAGAGTCCCAGCTCTGCCCCTTACTTGCTAGCTGACTGTATGCAATGCATTCACTCTCTGAGTCTCAGTTTCTTCATATGTAAAATGGGATAACAGTTTACCCCCTCACAGCACTGCAGTCAGTATCTCTAGTGGCCCTTTGGAACTCCAGCCATAATTGCATTGTCTTTCTGGTGTCTGGGCCTTTATACACCTGCTGTTCCCTCTGCTGAGAATTTCCTGTCTTCATCCCCATTTGCTGAAATATGAACTCCTTTTGGTTCTTGGTAAACCTTGGCCATCACCTCATCACATCCTTTCTGACATCACTAAGTGGTGCTCCTTCTTTGGGTGCCCACAGCCTCTGTGTCTCCCACCACCACAGCCATGATGATTCCACGTTACAGGAGTCAAGTGCGGTTCCCACGTGTGACATGCCTCACGTGTAACTCTCCAAACGAATTCTAATGTAGGAATGCAAGTGGTTAACAGTGATGTGCTATAACACATAAGGTTAGAGCCGGAAAGGCTAATAATTTCCTGACCCATGATCTCCCAGCTGGTAATAAGACCCCAGTCTTGACTCCCTGCTTAAGAACTTATGTTCCAAGTCCATTTGGTGCCTCCCCCACTACACTAGGAGTTAGTGGAGGAGAGAACCCTCTGTCTTTCTAGAACCCATCACAGGGCTTTGCAAGGAGAGATGGATGGATGGATGGGTGGATGGGTGGATAGATGGATGACTGCCCGCATGGAGGTGGCTGTGGCATCAGGTCCACCCCTCAGGCTCTGGCCCAACCACTCACGGTCAATAGTGAGCTGGGCTTTCTGTACCAGGTCCCCCGCCTCAGCAGAGAACTCGCCGGCATCGCTGAGTCTGGCATCCTTAATTTTAAGTGTGTGGGTCAGACCATCCTCAGACACTGTGATTTCATACTTTTCATCCCTCTTCAGCTCCTTCCCATTGAACTTCCACACAAAGTTGGGCACTTTCTTGGAGAGGCGGATCTCAAAAACAGCTGTCTGGCGCTCTGTCACCTTCATTGGTGTCATCTCTCCCAAGAACTTCAGCGGCTCATCTGTGGAAGAGTAGGAGGGGCAGTCGTTGGGCTGCAGCCCTGGTCCCTCCTGAGGGGTGGGGTGACGGAGGGGACATGAAGACTCAGGGGTCACTGGCCTCCTGTAGCCCACAACTGGGGAAAGCATCCTTCCTTTCGGTCTGCTTGTGAATCCTGGAGTCCCCTCCCATGATGGTCATATGGTCTCCTCCCCAGTAACGTTAACACAGCAATTTTAAAAGGCACCTATGTAGTTTCAGATATGTGCCAGGCACTCTTCCAGCCAGTGTGCACATAGGATGCATCTAATTCCCATATAGATAGATTTTACTATGTTTTCTCATTTTACATATGGGGAAACTGAGGCAAACAGAAGTGAAATAACTTGTCCCAAATCACAAGCTTCTAAGCGACAGAAGCTGGGATCTGAACCCCAGCAGTCTAACTCTGGAGACTGTGTACTTAACCATGATGCTACACTGCCCCATGGCACTTACTGTCTCATTCTCTCCCTTGTGCCCCATGTCTCCCTCCTCCGTTAATGTCCATCCCCATGCAGTCCTCTCCTGCATGGCCCCACCGTCCTCTCTCCCACATCCCTGGCAATTCCTCCCCTGATGTGACTGCATCCTCCTTGTTCCCCCTCATGCCCACATTCATACCCAGCACTGTGAGCTCTGCTCTCATCTTCTTGTCACCCACGGACAGGCTGTAGGTTCCTGCGTCGTTCATGTTCACATTGGTAATAACCAGCATGTACTTGGTGCCTATCTGCTTCACATCATACTTGCCTAGGGAGTACTGGATCCTCAGTGGCTCATTATCCTGTCTCATGAAATGGGTAGAAAAGCTGAGGGAGGAGTTTAGGAGGAGGCTTCCAGAGGTCCCCATTCCCCAAGGCCAGCCTGAGCTGGAGGTACGATGTCTGCCTCTCTAAGATCCTCAGACACACCAGAGGCCCCCGAGATCTCTTTAGCCACATCATCTAGCTAAGCGGGACCCTGGGTCCCTGCCTCCCTTGAGACCTGAACTCTTAATGTTATCTTCAGGACTACCTAACTCATCCTTTTCAGATGGGTAGACTGAGGCATGGAGAAAGGAAAGTAAGTATCTCAAATCAAACAGCAAAGTGATGAAACAGCTAAGAATAGAGCCCAGCTCCCAGTCAGTTTCAATCATCCCAGGAGGCATCATCCTCTTGCTGGAATAGAAGAGGGACCTGGTTGACAGATAATGAGAGTGTCTGTGAAGGGAGGAGGTGCAGAGAGGAAATGATATTGCCAGGGCAAGCCCTGCCGAGGTGTCCCCTCCCCACCTTCATCCATATCATCTTGACATTGGGGTCCTTCAGCTCCATGATGCAGTCAAAGACCACAGTGGTGTCAATCTTGGTCTCTATGTCTTCCAGGGGCTTCAGAATCCGGATGGTCTGTGAGATTGTGATAATAAAATGGCGGGTGTCAGGGACATCTGGGGCCTGCCCAGTTTGTTAACCCAATTCTGGAGGAGCTCCTTAAAGTTTTGGGGAGAAATGACTAGGCTGATTGGACAGCTGTGCCTCCCCCAACCTCCTGTCACTGCCTGCCTGCAAGATTTAGGGGCAGACAGATATGATGGACCATGAGAAAGGAACTCCATTCATGGAATAGTCACCATGGACCATGAGAAAGGAACTCCATTCATGGAATAGTCACCATGGACCATGAGAAAGGAACTCCATTCATGGAATAGTCACCATGTACCTGGACCCATTACCTAAGTCCTCTAATTCCAGTGTAGATGCTCAATAATTGTGAGTCGGTTGAGTGAATGCATGATGACAACACAAAAACATATGAAAGAGGAAAGTAGAAATTTCATTTTGCAAATGAGAAACTGAGGGGCAGTTCACACAGTTAATAAGGCAGTAGAACTGGGACTTGAACTCAGGTCTATCCTACTCCAAAGTCTATGCAAACACATTTGGGGGTAGTGGGGAGAGAAGTAGAGATCCTTTCTTGCTCTTGCCTTTGAGCATGTGTGGACAGGGTGGAGAGACCTTGCCACTGGGAGACACACAGGCACCAGCACTTTCGGAGAGACCCAGACCCCTGCCTGCAGACCCCTGCCCCTCTATGGTCACTGACCTCCACCTCCACTTTCTTCATCTCTTTGAGCTTCTTGAGCAGCCCCCGGAAATCAGTGAAACCATACTCCATGCAGACCTTCTCAAAGTCCTTCTTGGGTACCTTGGACAAAATCTCCAGCATCTCTTTCTCACCTATCCCCTTCTTCTGCTTCTTCTTGGGAGCAGGAAGTCCCCTGGGAGGGGGTGGGTACCAAGCATGGGCTCAGCACCTCCCTCTGAAGGCAGAGGGAGGCTCTCCTAACCTTGAGATTCCCTTCCCCAATTCATGGGTTCTTGGAGCCTGGGCCATTAACTCAGGGCCCCAAAGGCCTTTGAGAAGTTCTGGCCTGGAGGGTGGAGGGACAGTACCCTGGGGAGAGGAGACTCCCAGCCTCACCTCTTCTTCAACATCTTTTTGAAATCCATTTTTTCATGACCTGAAGACAGAAAAGGGGACAGGGTCAGGCAGAGGAGTCTGATCCCTACGAAGAAAGACCAGGAAGAGGGAGCTGGCTCACCTTCTGTCACCAGCAAGGACACAGTGTAGATGGCATCTGCATGGTCATTGCTTGCAATGCACTTGTAGTTGTCAGAGTCATCGGAGGTCAGTGGCTCCAGCTGGATCAGAGTCAAGCCATTAGTGGGGGAGTGAGGAGGACCCCAGGGAGACTTTCTGTGAGGAGGGAAAGGAGGGCGTTTTGGGGGGGAGGGGGAGTGGGACTGAGTGTGGGTATATGTGTGGAGGACTGAGCAGCCTCTATGATGTGGAGGTTCCAGGTAGCCATCAGTGTGAGTGTGTGTGTTTGTAGCCTGATTCTTCACAGGATTCTCCCTCTTGGCTGTGAGCTAGACGACAGGGATTTCCTCTGAGTTGTAACTGTGTGCAGTTTCTGCCACTAGGCTGAGTGTTCCTTCCTTTAACACATATTTACTCCTTGGTACAGGTGCCGGACTGAGCCTGAGGAAACCGGTGAATTAGGCTGAGGAAACCGGTGAATGGTGGTATCTGCAACATGGCACTCACAGCCCAGTGGGGTCTCAGAATGAATGAATTTGTGTAAGGGGTGGCCAGTAGGGGGACCTTGGGGCAGCCTGTGTGTACTATGTGGGGCTAAGGGTCCAGTAATGGGGCCACTGGGAGAAGGAACGTTCTGTATGGTGGGGAGAGGGGAGGCTTTTTGCCCTTCACAATGGTATGTCCTCGCAGGACCAATTGGGACACATTTCCCCATGACCCATCTCTCCTTTTCCTCAAGGGTCTGGAACCAGAGGTTGCAGAAGCCGGTTAGATCTAAGGATGATCAGCCCTTGGCCAGAGTCTTCTAGAAGTGTCCCCTGAAGAGCCCAGGAACCCTGACCTTCACCCCTTCGCTAGGATCAGTTCCTCCCTTGGTGCCTGGCCGCCCTGATTTAACCTGGTTCCACCCACTACGGCCACGTCCCCTTCTAGCCACGCCCATAGCCTTGGCCTCCCTTCCCTTTTGGCTCTCTCACCTTCTGGAAGAGATGGGTCTCCTGCCCCTCCTTGGCTTTGCCCTAGCTCTGCTTCGTCTCACCCCCAATTTTGGTCTGCCCACTCTAGCAACGCCCCAGCTCCTGATTCAGCCTCTCTTATCCTGCCCCTCCTCTAGGGCAACGACAGCTTCTTTCTCCATGGCCCTTCTTGGTTCGTTCAGTTGTGGCTCTCTTGTCCGTGATGGGGCCGGCGGCATGCCCTGGGGTCCCTGCCTCTGGCCTCGGCCTAACTGGCTCTCTGGCTCGGGTCCCCGCACCTTCAACACGTGCTCCTTGTTGATGCTGTCATAGAACATCTTGGCCGACTCCTTGATGGGGATGCCGCTCTCTCTCTTCCAGGAGATGTTGGGTTTGGGGTTCCCCTGCACCCGGGCTCGGAACACAGCTTTATCCCCTGCAGTGGGCACGGGACACAAGTTCACCTCTTAGCCTCCAGGTCGGACCTTCGGACCCTGCCTCCTCCCAGGGGTCTCATGTCCACCCGGGCAGGGGAGCGCCCCTGGGCCTGGAGCCGCCAGTGTTTGCATTACTGGGGGACAGTGGGGTCGTGGTGCTGATTGGGGCACCGGGAGAAGAACAGAAAGCAGCCAGGGGCTTGGGGACACACGGGGAGCGACACACCCTCGGGCGCGGTGACCGGGTGAGGCTTCTCCACGAACTCGGGGACGCTCTCGCCTGCAGGGATGTCAGTACTCCGAGTCACCAAGCTGAAGAACTCTACAGTGCTCGAGGACTTCCTTGTCACGACTTCCTCTGTGGCGACAGGCGAGAGGTCAGAATAGGCCCGAGACTGGAGGATTGACCTTTTCTTGAGGGGACGGTGGAGCATTTTAGGGCCGCGCGGGGACTTTGGCCAGAAAAGGAGGACCTTTCGTCAGTCGGTCGTTGTGTTATGGCACGTTTCAGCCACCAGGGGGAGCGACCTCCTCTTCCAGGCCTCTGGTCAATCACGTTTATCGGGCCACGTTACCGGGTCCCAATTGTTTTCTTTTTCTTTTTCTTTTTTCCCAACCTTTTTCTTTTTTAAAAAGGAGATTTATTTTGATGGGGGTTTCTTGGCCTCTTGGGCTTCTCTCCTGGAAATCCTAGTCCCCCAGCAGCCTTAAGAGGGGCCCGGTGGCTTAGTTGAATTCTGCTGCCTGCCTTCCCCTAGCCCTTCTGCGGTTTAGCATTCATTGCTATGGGAGCAGCAGTGATTCTTGAGCGAGGGACAGGAGACATTCCCAGCCCAGAGGGGCTATGGGTGGGAATCACCTTATCTGAGAGAGCATATTCAATGCAGTAATGTCATTTTATGTTTGGAAAATGAAAAGTTTTTTCAGTATAAACTACAGACCGTCTTGTTGGGTAGTGAGCTGACAGTTAAAAACAATTTCTCTGATTCACAGAGCGCGTTCCTTTTGTCAGGAACCGTGCTAAACACAGTTCGGAGGTTATGTTATTTAATCCTCACAATACTCCAGCGAAGTAGGTGCTTTTATTATCCCCACTGGCCTGAAGGACTGAGATGAGAAAAACGTGTTCCGACGTACTTTTAAGTAGCCATCAGAAGGGTCAAACAAGCAGGGTGCAGGCTGCCCGTAACCTCCAGATGTTTAATGGCTACAATGGTCAAACAAAAAGTAGCCCTACATCTAAAAAATGAGAGATTTCACATAAAAATTCACATTTCTGGATTCTCAACATGGAGCTCATACCCCCCATATGGCAACGATCAGGGGCAATGAATAGCGGCTGCCCCTTGAGGTGGGGGATGTCCTCGGCAGTTCACTTCGGTCTTTTTTTCTGCATTTATATTCCGTGCCTGGACCCTGCTGGCCAGTGGTTTTAAACTCTGGCTACATGCTGGAATCTCTGGAGAGCTTGAAAAACAGACACACACACACACACACACACACACACACCCATACACCTGATTTAGCAGCTGGGTGAGACTTATGTATCGCTATTTTTTTTTCATTCCCCTTCCTTGCTCCCCGCTACACTAAAGCCAATCGAATATGCAGCCGGGGTTGAGAATCACTGCTATCATCACGTAAGTTTGCAACTTCTGGTCTTGAGCCCCAGCTGTTCCACTTGCCTGGCCTCACTGACCAGGAGGGGTTGGGATAGAGTGTTCATCTGGCCCTGACCTCTGTGCACGAGGACTTTGAGGGACTCTGTCCCTCCAGGACTTTGAGGGAGGGGGCAGTGACTGTGAGGGGATATTGGATACTTTGGCCTCTGGCCATCTTTTAATCTCTTTTCACTAGAGACATGACTGAAACAATCTGTTCTGCTCTGAGACCATTTCTCAGCTTTCCCTTAGATCTGTTTTCCCCCAAGTCCGGTCCCCAAGGGTTGAGAGCCTGGAAGCTTAGGTCACTTGTTTATGTCTTCATCCTCTCCACTGGCAGCTCCAAATCTCCTATTTCTGAAGTGGAGCAGGGTCAGCATTACTCACATCTAGATAAGGTAGCTACTTCCCTAGCTTCCTCCATGTCTGAAATTCTGCCATCAGAGATACATCCATTTGCTTCGGGCTCTGATCTCCTCAAGCAATTAAGTTCATCAATCACTCACACACATGCATGTGACTGACTTTCCTAAGCTGTTTTCCTGGAGATCGGATCTATGGGTAAGCATCCCACTGGCTGAAGCTTTATCAAAGTACAGATTAGAAGCACAGGTTAGGAGAGGGTTGTCCTTTGTATATTAGGCTCCCGAGGGGCCCAGAACTCATAACGGCTGAGCGCCCACCCCCGCCCCTCACCCCGTTGCCGCCCAGAGGCTGGATGTGGAGAAAGAAAGGCTGCCCTTTCCCGATTTCTCCTCCCATCCACTCTACTTGCCTCCCACGATCCTGGTTGTCTGGGAGAAGGTCTGCACGTGGGTGGTGGAGCTGGAGAACTCCATGGACACGTGCTCCTGCAGCATCTGCTCATGGTGAATGGTCGTCATGGTGACAGCAGGCGTGGGCACTCACCTGGGAGGACCAGGGAGAGGATGAGGCCATGAAGGAAGGGCCTAGGAGGGAGATCCAGAGTTGCTCTTCTGTGTGTGTGTGTGTGTGTGTGTGTGGCGGGGGGAAGACACGGGGCAGGTGAACACAAGGGGAGACGACTGTGCACAGGAGAGAATGAGGAGAAGTAGGGCAAAGTAGGGCAAAGAGAGAAGCAAGCTTCTCTCCGGCCTCTCTTTTCTTCCCATTGTATCTCACCTTCCCAGGCTGGTTACAAGGACCAGTGGGCCTGTCACCCACCGAGTAATCGAGTAATCGCAAACCATTCCAAGTTCTCAGCGGGAGAGAATGTAGGGCTGAGATTTACCCAAGGGGGAGCTGGGGATTCGTATTCATAGCTACATGGAACTAGGGAGGCGGTGCTAGCTGTCTCATCAGGAGGCAATGAAGTCAGACCTAAGAAGGAACTTCCTGACTAAGCCATGCCACAGTGGGCCTTGGAAGGAAGCTGGGGATTTTCCTCCTGTGCCCTGGGGACCCCTGCTTTCACTTGTGACTCCATAAAGACAGAGGCTGAGGTTTTCTTTCATTTTTTTTTCTTTAAAAAAAATCAGTAATTCGATCTCATCGCTAATAAGTGAAACAACATCCACATCCATATGAAGAGGCTCCCTCCTGAGCCCCCATCTCCCGGCCCTCCCCCAACACGAACCACCCGTGGACGCTCAGCTCCTTCTGGAGCTCCTTCATGCAGAGGCACGTATGTTTTTGTCCTCGTCCCCTCTTTACACTTCAGGTACACACTATTCACTATTCCGCCCTTTCTCTTTCACTGAATCCATCGTGGAGATCTCTCCGTATCGGTTCATGAGGGCTTTCCTCGTTCTAACAACTACACAGTATTTCCAAGAATGGATGTTCCTACCATTTTTGTTTAACCAGCACGGCAGTTTTCCACCTACACTTTGTGTGTGAGGAAACTGATGTCTGCGAGAAATAACCTGTCCAAGGTCACTCAGCCTGGAATCTCGGCCTCCTGATTCCCAGTCCACTGCCCTTCTGAAAAGGGCCTTGTTCTGGGCAGGAAGTTTGAGGCTAAACTTTATCTCCCCCACCCCCCGTATCTCTGCCTGGCCTATTTCCACCTCTGAGTTCTGAGACTGTCACCAGCTAGACCCCAAGAGCTGACCTTTACTGCTCACCTGCTTGGTTCCACTGACCTTTGTCCCACATTCTTCCTTAAACTCTTCTTTCTTTATTTTTAATACGAAATTTATTGTCAAATTGGTTTCCATACAACACCCAGTGTTCATCCCAACAGGTGCCCTCCTCAATGCCCATCACCCACCCACCCTCCCCTCCCTCCCACCCCCCATCAACCCTCAGTTTATTCTGTTTTTAAGAGCCTCTTATGGTTTGCCTCCCTCCCCCTCTCTTTTTTTTTTCTCCCCTTCCCCCATGGTCTTCTGTTAAGTTTCTCAGGATCCACATAAGGGTGAAAACATATGGTATCTTTCTCTGTATGACTTATTTCCAGCTTATCTCTTAACTCAGGCAAAAGACCTGCGGGGCAAAATATCCTGTGATGGAAACCGAAACAACCCCAAGCAGTAACAACTGCCTGGACGGGAGCTCTGGTGGCCCAGACCACCCAGACCAGTTTAAGCTTAACACCTACCCTGACTCACACCTGTGCAGATGGACCCTGGCGTGGCCTACAGTTACCTTTACCTCCTCATGATACTAAAATCTCCACCCAACGAGCCTCAGCCTCATTTACGTAACATACAATGTACGTATGGGGATGTTTCCTTAAGGAACAGGCGTTGACCTTCTGATCGCCTGTGCATGCAACATGGCTCCCCATCTAAATGTTCATCCTAAATAAAAGAAACCTACTCACCCTCATTCAGGGAGTCATGACTTTGGAAGATTTTCCCCACGATCTCATTTGCTGCAAATAAAGTTTCCTTCGTGCGATTACCCACCTGTAGTTTCTACCTGGGACCCCCCCCTCCCCCCCCCCCCCCCCCCCCCCCCCCCCCCCCCCACC